>NC_086367.1:929504-1127004 GCF_036324505.1 Eleginops maclovinus | reverse complement strand
ACACACACACACACACACACACACACACACAGCTGCCCACATATGCACAGAAACATAATGGTCACAAAGACGTGGCTCGTACTGGCATGCTTGCCTCATGTACACACACATACACACCAAGGATTAAACTTATAATTTGACTTAACCCCCCCCCCAGGCCTCAGGAACCCTGCCTGAGTCGCTTCATCCTTCAATGAGCACACTTGCTGGGGGCCACTTTTCTTTGCTCCCCCCTTTTTCTCCTGGCCATATGTGGAGGCCCAAACAGCTGGGCCGTAGATTCCCCTGCTTTTTGTATATATATGTGTGTGTGTGTGTGTGTGTGCTATAAGGAACACGGATACGCAGAATCCACACATATTGATTGTTTGTTTTGTTTGTGTTCAGACTGTTTAATACACAATACACAATAATTAACTCTGGATTGAAGTAGGTGTTGCATTGTGGGTCACTTGTCTGCTAGTTTTATTTTTTTAAAGAAAATAAATTGGCAACATTGGAAACTGTTGTTTAACTCCACAGAGCATCGGTGAGTTGAACTCTCGTTATTTTTGTATCTAAATAATTTGTTTTGTTGATTAAAGCATCGGCTTCTGAAAAAAATATTCTCTTCAATACTCTTTTACACAATTTAATATGGTGTGAAAGTGTGAAAAACTGTGTTCATGCTGGACTTCACGTCCTATAAGAAGCTGATTTAGAAAATATGTTTATAGCGTCTTTAATACAAAAAACCTGCTATATGGCTCAGGTCCAGAACTGCAACGGTCCCCAGCAGCACTGATCTCTCAAAGAAGAAGAAACGTCATGGCCATTCTCTCAGATCATGAGCATCGTTTCTGATACAGTGTGTATGTGTGTGTCTGGTGTGTGTGTGTGTGTGTGTGTGTGTGTGTGTGTGTGTGTGTGTGTGTGTGTGTGTGTGGTGTTCAAATAGGAAAAATCCTTGCCAAACACAAACTAGAATTAAAGACTTAATTCATGTAATAGTTTCAAGGTTTCCAGGTTTTATTGGTCATATGCACAGCATATACAACGTATATGTTGGCAATGAAAATCTTATATCCCATGCTCCTCCAACAACTCAACATACATGGTGCGAATAACATAAATAAAAAAGTGCAAAAAGAGAGAAGAATATTTACAATAACAACAATAAAGATTTGAGGATGTGAAATATATACATATTTGGAATACATTGAAAGTATTTAAACACTTTACTCTGTTGAATGAGGAGGTATGGACAGATGCATATATTATGTATAACAGATGTATATGGCAGATATGTATAATGTATATATATATATATATATGTATGTGTGTACTATAAAAAGATGTGAGTAGACTTCACAGAGCTCAGGAGTTCAGCAGTCTTATAGCCTGTGGTATAAAACTGTCTCTGAGTCTGGTGGTCTTGGTCCGGATGCTGCGGTACCGTCTGCCAGACGGCAGCAGACAGAACAGATTGTTGCTGGGGTGATGGGGGTCCTTTAATATCCTACCGGCCTTCTTCCTACACCGCTGGGTGTAGAGGTCCTCCATGGATGGCAGCTCCGTCCTGGTGATGTGCTGAGCAGTTTTCACCACCCTCTGTAGAGTCTTACGGTTGAGGGCGGTGCAACTGCCATACCAGGCGGTGATGCAGCCAGTCAGGATACTCTCGATGGTGCACCTATAGAAGTTGCAGAGTATCCTGGAGTCCATGTTGAACTTCCGCAGCCTGCAGAGGAAGAAGAGCCGCTGTCGAGCCGACTTGGATATGACCCTGGTGTGATGTGTCCATGTCAGGTCCTCACTGATGTTTACCCCGAGGAACCTGAAGCTGCTGACTCTCTCCACAGGAGTCCCGTCGATGGTGATGGGTGTGTGTGCCTCTCTCTGCCTCTTCCTGTAGTCCACAATCAGCTCCTTTGTTTTGCTGAAGATGAGGTGGAAGTTGTTGTCCTGGCACCAAGATGTCAGGGCTCTGACCTCCTCTCTGTACGCCATCTCGTCGCCGCCTGTGACCAGACCGATGACGGTCGTGTCGTCAGCAAACTTGATGATGGTGTTGGAGCTGTGTGTGGCCACGCAGTCGTGCGTGAACAGGGAGTAGAGGGCTGAGCACACAACCCTGAGGGGCTCCGGTGTTGAGTTTCAAGGTGGAGGATGTGATGTTCCCCATCCGCACTGCCTGGGATCTGCCCGTCAGGAAGCTCATGATCCAGTCACAGAGGGCACTGTTGAGCCCGAGGTCCCTGAGCTTAATGATGAGCTTGGAGGGCACAATGGTGTTGAATGCTGAACTGTAGTCAATGAACAGAATCCTCACATAAGTGTTCCTCTGGTCCAGGTGGGAGAGGGCAGTGTGGAGGGTGAGGGAGATGGCATCATCCGTGGACCTGTTTGCTCTGTTGGCAAACTGCAGAGGGTCCAGTGAGTCAGGGAGGGAGGAGGTGATAAAAGTTTTGACTAACCGCTCAAAGCACTTCATGATGATGGAGGTGAGTGCAACTGGGCGGTAGTCATTGAGGCAGATGGGTTTTGTCTTTTTGGGGACGGGACAATGATGGACTCTTTAAAACATGTGGGGACTACAGACTGGAGCAGTGACCTATTGAAAATGTCTGTGAACACATCTGCCAGCTGAACTGCACACACCTTGAGAGCACGGCCAGGGATGCCATCAGGTCCAGGAGCCCTGTGTGTGTTGATCCTTTTCAGAGATCTACACACATCTGCACTGGTTAAAACCAGTGAGCAGGGATCCTGGACCTGATCCTTCTGTGCCTCCACAGCCGGGGGCCTAATGATTTATATTTTATAGGAATCATGCAAATGAATTATGTTTTTTCTGACTCAGAAGCTCCAACATGTTAGTGTTTCTTATCCCGATGCTCTGTCATGAAGCTCTTCTGAAAGTAAAGGGTGTTTCTCACAGAGGTTTGTGGAGAGCAGAACAGAGCTAAACAATGAATGTCGCTCTGCATCAGCTGGGGAAAGTTTGCAAGCATGCTATCATGTTAGCACAATAAAGCCATGCCATGTGGACGTTTGATTTTGACCCTCATGTGCCCTCACAGACAAAAAAGATTTAAGCAAGCTTTAAATAATTGTATAAAAATGTGTACAGTCCGTTTCAAATCTCCAGTTCCAACGCTCATACAATCTCAGCTGTTCCCCTTTGTAAAAAAAAAACAACGACAAAAGCAAGTGAGACTAAGAGATAACATTAAGAACAGGGCAAAAATAAAATAATAATAATGAAAGTATATCTAAACTATGATAGCATGCATAAAATGAAATTGACACTGTAAACGACCCCCCCCCCACCCTTATGTTAATGTTGCTGTCGCTCCTGTACATATGTCTTGGATCATATACAGTCAATTCTCAGTGATAAAAATAGTTTGAGTCACCCTGAAATGATGAGCTCCAGTGAGTCAGACCCCCCCCCCCCCCCCCCAAACTCCTGGGGAAGCTCTGCGTCTCACCTGCATGTCCCAT
Source organism: Eleginops maclovinus (assembly GCF_036324505.1). Classification (NCBI taxonomy): domain Eukaryota; kingdom Metazoa; phylum Chordata; class Actinopteri; order Perciformes; family Eleginopidae; genus Eleginops; species Eleginops maclovinus. The sequence continues at coordinate 1,123,518 of NC_086367.1, read as the reverse complement.
TATCCTCTGACCAGGATCACACTCTGAATTTAAATACAGCTCTAAATGGTTAATTTGCCATTATATTCAGGGGACTCGGGGTGTGTGTGGGGGGGGGTGAGAGTGTTTGAATAGGAATGTGACCGTGGAATGGCCACAGCATCTAAATGGATTCAGTACAGGAGCCCCCCGGGTTTCCCCAGAGAGAGCCCCGAGTAATACATCATATTGCTCTTAAAATAGCTATTAACCACGGTGAGGACAGACACAGAAAGGGGGGGGGGGAATTAAGCAATGTTCACAGAGTCATTCTCATACAATAACTCACCATTAACCCCAGCACTAAATGCTGGCTGTCTCTCTCTGTTACGTGTGCCTTTAATTGATTCTCCTGGTCCCTCTGCGGCGAGGGAAGGATGAAGAGGAAACTTGCAGATGAGCCGTGATTCCCCCCCCCCCATCAGAGTGCTTTAACTGGCTCCATGCTTGTGTGTTAACCGTGTGGTGAGCAGATATGTTACCTAATCACTCTCAAGTTGAGAGCATCCAGAAACTGATTCAGAAACTTTATGTGCTGTGTTTCTCCAATTAAATGAGCCCGTCCTGATAAGTATGGTAATGAGAGAATCCTAGGAAAATTAGATACGCAGCACTAATCTGTGGCTGTAAAGGGGGCTGAGGGGGGAAGAATTAAGATTAGGATTTAATCCACCCATATCCATTACTGCTGCTCAAACTGTCCGATACTTCTTCTGAGGTGAACGCACGGAACAGAAACAAACAACTCCGTGATGAGGTTTGCTCAAGACGCATGATTGAAATCCCATCCTACAAATTAACATACACATATGCAAATGAGCTCTTAATTAATTGCAAGACGTATTTTTGATTAAATACTCCAAACGTCATGATTCTAATCTTGACCGGGAATGGGAAAAAATAAAGTTTTTAATTAACTTTGCCAGTTAAACCTCATCAACACATTGAATGGAGCATAATTAGGACACCGCCCTCTCTTCTCATTTCTCAACGGTGAAATCAGAAATCAGCCATTGTTATCACATTTGTAATAATACCAGTGTTTGAGATGAGGCCGCGATAAATGAGCAGGATACTGATTTTCATACATAAAGTAAAATAATGCTGGTAATTGGCAAATATTCTTATATTGATTAAATTAGAGGGAGAACACTCCTTTCATTAAGGCCCTATCATATAGCCTAATTCTGATCATCTTCTCTATGTCTTTGGGATTACCAATTAAAAAGGCTTTGTGGAAGTTTCTCCGAGCGACGGGCGAGAGAGGGCTAAATGAAATCAGGCCTATAGTTTGTGAGACAGGAAGTGCGCTCGCAGTCTTCCTCCGGTCTGTTTACCCGGGTGGTGTTTGTGTGGGAAGTCATGCTTAATGATGTATTCATCCTCTCTGGCTGTGGCTCAACGTGCATTGTGTTCAATTATGTGAAGAGGGAGAGCTGATAATGAAAACTAACATGGAGCTCCTGAGTGGATCAAGATGTGTGTGTGTGTGTGTGTGTGTGTGTGTGTGTGTGTGTGTGTGTGCGTGCGTGCGTGCGTGTGCGTGTGTGTAGAGATAGAGGGGGAGAGAGTGTGTGTGCGAGCTGGCATCACTGTATCCCTTCTCTTTCATCAGCCACAACTCCTCTCAGTTTCTCAAATGAACCTTTCAAAGCCTCCAAAACTTTCAGCCCCCCCCCCCTATATCCAGCTCCAGCAAAGCAGCCGTCCACTCGAGACTATAAGGAGGCTTACTGGGGGATAAGACCCTGTGAGGTGCTTGAGGTGAGATAACCAATTACCCATGATCACTTTTGACTCTTCTAATCTCTCCGCTGTATCGGCAGGATTTAGCCACAGCGGCACCTGAGAAACCCGGCCATCTTAACCTGCTGCCTTTCTCATTCTGATGTCAGCCACTTGACTCATGCACTTCTGTCAGAGGGGATAAGCACCTGCTGGGTGTGCGAGGGGGGGGGGGGGGGGGGGGGGGGGGGGGGGGGGGGGGGCGACCCTTTGACCTTCCAAATAGACAACATTGATTGATAAGTGGGATTTGGTGGTTTCATCAGGTCATTCCCCCGGGGGAAGCTGCTGTCTCTCCCCCAGAAACACACATATGGACTTTATAGAAACCACATGTAGCTGCGCTGTCTCTGCAGCACGACTTGTTTTCCAAAGTGTGTGACCACTGGTTTACACATCATATCACTTGCAAGTCCGACAGATTTTTAGACTTCTTCCTCCAGAGTTAAACAGACTGAGGCCGGCTGGCTGCCGCTCTCAGACCTCTGTTTGAAAGGAAATCAACACACAGCGCCTCTCTTTCTCCTCATCTGACAGACACAGACTTAAGAATGATTTGTCCCAAACAAACATGCTGATCAAATGTGTTTGGGCTACGAGGCGGGGCCCTCCAAGCCACAATCTACACTGATTCATCATCTCTCTACGCTTCTGCTGTCAATCATCATGCCTGAGGTCACTGAGCAGCACATGCACTTGATTTAAATCAGGCAATACTGGCAAGAGTCTCTGTAAGAATGTTTGAGACAGCAGGTCCTCTCTCTGTGTTCTGTCAAAACTGGGCGGGGCAGGGGGGGTTGGGGGGGGTTTGGAATGATCTCATCAATGGTATTAAACATTTAGAATCATGTTTGCTTGGGTATTAATCAACCTGTACTAACTGTGACCAACTGCAGCAAATAGGATTGAAATCTGTTTTTCTTTCTGTCAGGCCCGGTGTCATTATCTTACTCACTTGATTACCACTTTTGAAGGATGCTTATAAGGCAAGTAGGTGTGATGTACACTTCACAATAAGGTAAAACTATTGGTCTAATAAGGGATTGAGTAACAGATCAATTCTTCACTATTACAAATAACAGCCATAATGTTTTTTTACGACATGGTAAGCATTTATTTATTAATAACTTAAATATGAACTATTGATTGATGTATAGACAATAAATACATAAGTTACAACTTACGAGCACTTAACGATAAAACTATGCTTGTTTGAAAAATGATTATTATCAATGCTATAGAAGATATAAAAGCCAGTACATGCAATCGTATTTTTCAAACTGACGAATATTGAGAAGCCCAAAATAAATTCTAGAATTGGTTTGTCTGAAAACTGATCTGTATAGGAGCTTTCAAATCTGTTCAAATCCAGCAGAATGTACGTGTGTGTGTGTGTGTGTGTTTGTGTGTGGGTGTGTGTTTGTGTGTGAAGCTGCCAAGAACCCCGCTATCATTCCAAGCCCTTCACAGGTGTGGAGAGCTATGCAATGCATTTAATGCTGTATTACCAGCGACAATTATGATGATGTAAATGCTAAGCCTTATAGTATCAAACCTAGGAAAAGGACATCCTGTCAGAGCGATGCCTCTGGAAAGTAAGTTATACAGCAACACCAAATTTAGCGAGCGAGCTATTGCTAACACTGCACACTGTGATCTGTTTCTATAAACACTTGTATCAGCAAAACTCTACTGAATTCAGCAAAAAGTATTTCTTATGATTTCAACTATTTCTTTGGAAAGACAGATTGTGCTTTTCTATTATTTTCAAAGTGTCATGGTCTTCAATTTGTGTTTAGAGTGTTTGAAGTGTGAGCTAGAACGCATACAAACAAAGTTCCATGAGCAGTGCTGGGAGCTTCACACTTCAGTTTTATAGCATGATGAAAGGTGCTTGAAGAGAATCAGAGAAGCACTTAAGTACAGTATCTTCAGCGGGACTAGTTTGTCTTGCCAGTCTGGCTCCTCACCAACCTTTAAGAAATGTCAAGTGACTCGTGCAATTGAGGGATATTTTCACTTCTTAGAGTCTCTCCTGCACTTTCAAGCATTCAGGAGCTTCCTGAGAATACCAGAGGTTTCTGTAAGGGCAGCAGGTACGACAGAGGGCTTCATCGCCTGATGGAAGGGGACATTTCCAAAGCGAGCGTTGGATTTATGGAGAGAACTGTCAGACAGGCTGTTAGCAAAGGCCATCTGTTGGCCGGGCTGGATGGCAGATCACAAACCCATTTGAAGGGCTGGATTCTAAAGCTAATGGTCAATGTGGCAGGTGAAGTACAGAGGAAGTTCCCAAGCACATCGACCATTCTGCTGGCATCACTTCAGAATGTGGGACATTAATTAAAGCTTAAAACATTTGTTGAACTTATTCATCAGTGTGGTTGAAGTGGGAGGAGCTTCTCAACTTGACTCAATGATTCCCTAGATTCATTAATTACCCCTCAACCCAAATAAAGCTCTAAAGATATCAAGTCTTGCACATTAACAGGGAATTCCAGTCTAGAACCGTATTGATTGATTGACTTAAGAATAATACTAAACTCATCATGGGCTCTTTGGTCTGTCTTTTCATTTCTCTTGCATGGAGTGGATTTGGCAAACAAGTGCATGGTGACTGGATCCTCACTTGAATTATTTGCATAGTGAAAGGGGCCCTCTCATGGTTTTGAGTCTTCCTTTCCCTGTAGTGTGTTCTATAGGTTTGTGTGCATGTAAATGGTCTGCAAAGGCAAAAATCCCTGTGCTCCTTCCAGAGGGAGTTTGCTGCCGTTTACAGCTGTCATCATTTCACTTCAGATAGTTGAAAGAGAGACAACCTTCAATCCAGAGGGTTTAAAAAGGTAAATTGTTGGATTTTTATTCAGTTTTAAACCCGAAAGGCAATCTGTGTGTTCTGAAGGTGAGAATACAGATTAGAGGTCTGTAAAGGTTTGCAAGCAACACAGTTGACAGTAATCATTTTTCCTCCTGTATTTGCCTACTCAATTTGATGAGCAACTGCCGTATGTTGAGATGAATTTGTGGTCTGCCAATATGAAGTAAATACTCAACACATTAATACAGACCCTTTTCAACCAAGCACAGCTCTACAGTACGGTAACGGTAACCGCTATAGTTTATTACAACTCAGGTCCTTTTCATAGCTTTAGCTAAAGTAAGTTATAACTGAGATAGACCATGCTTTAACGATGACAAGTCCCCAAACCTGAATGACCAACAAATACAATTTGTCAGTGCCAAACCTACCTTTGTGACTCCGTCAAACTCCACACATCAACTCTATACAGTGTATGTACATTTTCTGACCTGTTGTGGTTCAGTGTCACCACTTCCGTCACCTTGCTCTGCAGCTGCATGCAGAGCCACGCAGCAGACAGACAGGCAGATACTATAGACAGCTAAACAGAGTTAGTGGAGACTAAAACAGAGTTTAAAGACTTAAAGACTTGCATGCATCTAAATTATTCCTAATGTTTGCAATATTATCACATTTAAATGGTGATAATATCGCAAGATGTTTTGCTAAAACTACATGAGGCCATGGTGAAGATCATGGTTAGGAAACCATCAAATATCACACACTACTCCAGACTTTGATTAAGAAAGAACATTATCGTAATTAAAAATGTATTAAATAATATATATAGTCATATTTGGTTTATAACCAATGTGGTCAAGAGTCAAGAGAGCAAGTCTGTCAAGCTTTCAGATAGGTTTCAAAAAGCCAACAGTAAAGCCTATCCTGTATCAAATATGTGTAAGGGTCCATTTCAGGACTCCAACAATTATTACAGCTCAAAGCTAAAGGAGAATGACTTTTAAACTGTGAACAACTGAGGTGAGAGAGTCAAGGTTCAGAGGTTTTTATTGTCGTGTGCACAGTAGCTACAGTGTAGTTATGGTCATGAAAATCTTAGGTCCTGAACTCCTCCAACAATGCAACATATTATATATCGGACACAAGACAAAATAAGAAAAAATAAATAAAACTAATTATAGTGCAAAATGAAACAGAGTAGGATAAATTAGAATAAAACAGTGCAGGTTATGTTGCTAGACCAGTCTATAAGTAGTGCAGATGAAGTTTCTATACTGTATGTCAGAAAATTAAATCAATACAATAAGCTAAATGTATGTTGAACGTGACAAAGTAAATGCAGGATTCTATGTACAGTTAAGCTTTTTACATTACGTAATTTGAATAGAATAAAATATAAAGGGGTTGGGTTACAAGTTTACGTGTGTTTTTATTACAACTAGTTCGACTAAACTGATCATGGTGTTTCCTTCTGTGTTCTCTGATGACAGCTAAATGATTGGACCACACCATGATGCTATTTTCCATCCAAAGGATCAACTTTCTTTAAAACAAATCCTTGTGAACCAACTTTGGTTCTCCTTCTGTCCAGTAGCCTGGAATGACATGAAAATCATGTCTCAACTCTGTAGAGCGGAGTGTGGATACAGAGGTCCCGCTGAGATGCTCTCTGCCCATTTTCCCACCGCATACTCTTCCACCAGGGAAAATCTGACCTATCTGAGGATTTCCAAGCCAGACAGGATAATCTGACATGCTCTAAGATGACACTGCTGCTCTGCACTCCACCTCGCCCTCCCTCTCTCTCCCCTCCCATCTCCTGTCGGGGTGCCGAGTTAGCACAAATGAGAGACACTTTGAAAAATAAGCTGCTCATTTGGGACTGAGTGAATTCAGATGGTTGGCCAGCGCTCAAAGGCACAGTGAAAAAGGGGGCGGTTGGGTCAGCTTATTATTTCAGTGGATACAATTCACTGGTGTTCTCCCTCATATGGCATCTTATCAATCAAAAGACCATGGCCACCAGAATGAGAGCCAGTATGCTTCCATCCACCTCTTCATCTCTTCAGGCAACATTTTCATTCAGTGGTCGTGAAGGTTAGACCTGCCTCGGCTTTCAGAAAATGATGGTCCAATTGGTCTTGAAGAATCCATTTTATTTACCTGACTCAAGTAAAAGAAGAACTATAACACATCTGGTATGTTTTGCACAGACCCATACAGCAGGGGATGGTTAATGCTCAGACATCAATGCCTGATAACCTGCCAGGTGCTTTAAAACTATACTACTGTGTGTAGCTTTCCAAAGACTAAATAAACACACTTAAAAGTGTATTTCAGAAATAAAACACACCAATGCTACAACTCAATACACTCAGGAGGTTAGGTTGTAAAGTCTGACTGATATAGTACATATTGGATAGTCAGTGCCATGAAATGACATCGCTGAGTCAGCTTATTGATTGTAAGACTCTTTTCCAACTTGTACTGTTTGCAGAAAAGGTGACGGTAGCTTTACTCAAACTAGAGGAGGGGGAGAGGCTGATTTATAAAGGTTGCTATCATAAGATGCTAACCTGTTCAAACCATTATTTCACCGTAACGTTTTGAAATTTCAGTTGTATTTTCTTGATAGATGCTTCCCATATTCCAATATAAAGTTGTGTTTGATTAAATTAGAACAGACTAATACAACCTAATGCGGGCAATCTTGGCGAACAATGCGCAGAATGCTCCCATGACCTTCTCCACCATACCCATAATAAAGATTTATCTTTGGTAAAAATGGGTGCAACCGAGAGATGTCTTTTCTCTGTTATAAACTTTATTTTAGTTTGCACAGTCAGGGCAAGTGTTTCTCTCCTTCTCTAAGATTGATACGTTAGTTCAGGGATTCCCAAAGCGTGGTGCGCTGCTGGTGAGCTTCCACCGGGGGGTGCGCGAGATGAAACATGTAATGGTGGTCTGGTGTAAAAATATTACACAGTGTTGTTTTTTAAGTGGGATTTTTCCACAGGCTACAATAAAAAACAGGAACAATAAACATTTCCTTTGTAATCCCTTTTATTTTAAATCAAACAACAATAATTTATTAGTTTTTGATAGAAACGTAGAAGAAGACATCCGCTGTCTTCTTCTACGTTTCACTGTAGGCTAGGATATTTGTGCGCCAACTCGTTTCATTCATTCTTTCAAATATGATTAACTGGCTGAAATCAGGGAAACTGTCTGTGGAACGTCTCATTACAAAGTTATTTTATGGCGATAAAACAAAGCTTTGTTGCATTTTTGTTTGTTTTTTTGCGTTTTTTTGGGGGATGCGTCAACCCGGTTGGGACGTAGATGGGGTGCGTCGCAAAAAAAGTTTGGGAACCGCTGCGTTAGTTTAACAGTATGAGAGGCTGCAGGCTGAACTCTATACCTTTTGCCTCCAAACACAGCACAGCCAGTAGCCTCAGAACAAGTGTTTGAGGCCCGGTGACACAGGAAAGGGTTAACAGTGTTTCTGTGGCAGGGCCTGGCTGGGAGCCTCACAGCCAAACTAGACCACATCATTGCAAACTCTGGACAGCACCACTGGCATCATGGAGAGAAACACTCAGCATTATATAACAAAACAGCGAGCGCAATATTACCTCCACCCCTCAGGCCACCGGTTCAACTGTCTGGGTGCTAACAGGAACAGCCTTTCATGTCAGGGCCGTAACTAGCAGATAGCAAGAGAAAGCGGAGAGGGTTTCACATCATTATACAAATACTTGTACTGCCACATACAAACATCACACTTAAAATGTTTATGGATGCTCACATAGAGTGTACAGGACTGAAGGTTAACTGTGTTTACAGTGGTACAGCTGCACCCACTCATACATAGTGAAGTTAAGTGTGTGACGGTGCAGTGTGTCTGTCCTGTGGGTTTCCCGAGCTTGAAGAGGTGTGAACATGTCACTTACAACACCTCTCACATCTCAACCTCTGCTGGCACACGCCGTCACTGTGCTCCTGCAGGATCTGTCAGAGGACCAGTTTATTCAAACACACAGCCTGAATGCACAGACAGAAAAAAGAAACATTGAAAACTCAGTCAGAAGCTCTTTTAGGTATGCAACAAATTAACAAGAGGGAATAATACACTCCACATTGATGGGAGGAAAAACTGCAACTGAGTTATGTATGGAGATCGTCAACACTCATTTACTGAGGCAAATTAAGGCAATAACATAAAAAAACTGAACACAAATCAAATGCTTAAACAGCTGAGTTTTTAGTGCTGAAACATTTTAAGACTAAAAGTAAGGAGGGGCACTTTAGTATATTTTATTAGCCTTGATTATCAAGCTGAAAGTTAAATCTAAAGTGGAATATAAATAGTAAGGCCTCCATTGCACAGGAAAACTATGCATGTGCAGAAATAGGGCAAGTGTGGGTGGGAGTGTTTTAAAATGTAATCTTTAAGATTCTTTTAAATGTTAAGCTAAGCTGGTGTGTTTTTGTCTGATTATGGGTTTTGGATTTTATGTACCTATGGAAATTCTTTAATAATTATTTGGAAAATTTGAATGGGCACCATTCAACTACTGAGGAAAAACCTTCATGATAACATGTTAAACTTCAGTTTGTAATATTCTGCAGCTTTCCTACTGTAGTGTTTAAAATGTGTTTATTGCTTTCCGGTTAAAAATATCACACTGAGATCTATGGCCATTTACATTGTGTTGAAAAAAGTACATCAACTTTTTGAGATGGGTTCCAATTTTTCTCTTCGTCTAATTAATCTAACTCTTCTAAACCTTTGCGGTTATTTCAGTTTGTGCTTCACAACACTTCTCAAGCATCTGTGATTGAGAATGTGAATTTGAAACAAGAAGCTTAGTGGGCAAAGAAACAAACTGGGTCAGATCTCATCCCTCTTGGAACCCCTCCCCCCCCCCCCCCCTCCACCTCCATATGCAAACTGGTCTGACCACAATAATCAAGAGTGCACACATGATTAAATGGTACACAGGGACCAGGAGAAATAGCTGTGGTCGGTGGCTTGGCCGGAGGCCGGGGATTGAGGCGGGGGGACAGACTGTTGCTTTTAATCACAGAGGGGATAATGGCTGCCATACGCCACTGACTTTGTTTTCCCACAATCCAGCCTTTACCACAGCTTCTACATGGGCTAAAGCCGTGATGTCCAATTATCTTCTGCTTTCAGTCCTGAAGAGACAGATAGCTAGCTAACCAAGATATAAACATAATTAATGAAAAAGGTGTTTATTTTAGTTTTGAAGCACCTGCCAACCTTTCTATAAGCCATTGTAACATTGTACTTATTAAGTGCATAGCTTAGATCTGAAATCTAGTTTCCTCTTATCAGCCTTTAAAGCACTAGCCTTTAATTCAGAAGTTGAGCTAGGCTAACAAGCTACCAGGGTGGTAGTGAACTAGCTTTTGTGAAAAATACGCCGGTAGTTTCAACCTGGAGTGATTCATGTTGGCACAGTCCAATGGCTACAAACACCAATGAGGATGACTATGTAACTCAACTGTGTAAAATGTGTGGAAGATAAGGGGTGTGACAGTTTCATCACCAACAGCTAGAAAAGTAAATGTGCATATTTACATTATAAAATTGAACTATCCTTTATAATAGTGGTTCAAATTCCTGAATCACTTTAATTATCAATATTTTGATGTCCCAAAAAAATAAACGCCTGCCTGTCAGTTAATTTGTAGTAAATAGATATTGTGAACACATGTTTTATAACCTTGTTCTTTGTTCTACACTCACTCTCAGTATCCTGTGAGCCTCTCCTTATCTTCACCCCTCTGTCACTTTAACCTTGTTAGACCTCGAAATGAATGGACTGTTATCCACACCGCTGCCACAGCCATCAGTTTGCAAGTCTGCTCCAAAATTGATAGCACTCCCCCGGCGCTCAATTAACTTATTATATTCCACTTAATTTCCAATAACAAATTAGGACCGTTTGTCCCTTTGAAGAACACAGACGGTCTGCAGAGAGACAGGACTTCTTTCACTGAGCAGTGAGCAGGGGAGCTGTAGGACTAACAAGGTCAGAGGTTTATGGTTTTATCATATAGTATTTTTAAATGCACATTTATGTTTAAAAATAATTCTGGGAATGAGAGAAATGTGTATACTATATGATGATAATAGTATATGATGCCAAAGTATACTCATTTATTCTGACGTCAATATATTTCATTTCAGCAAATTATGCTGCATTATATATATATATATATATATATATATATATATATAGTCTAAAGTCACCAAGATCATTTTAGCATTTAGCCCAACCCAACATGCACCTGATGGTAACGCTGCATATCAAATCAGTGAATAACTTAAACATATTTTGAGTACAATAATGCTAAACCCATGCAGATTTGATCCGTTATTTTAACTTTAACTATTTAATAGTTTAACTTGTTTCATCTAGCAACATCTGTGCAGTTCAGTTTACATTAAATGTTCTTGAACTATGAAGGAGAAACCAAGAAATAACAACTTGCATGCTTTGCCATTGATACGTGCAGATTTTCCCAGACAGAAATCCCAAGTCTCAGGCCTACAGTAACAGAATAAAATGTGAAAGTTAACTCTGCTGTTGTTACTGTATCATAATTCCCTTAAACACACTCTAATCAGTCAACATTGGACTGCGTCTAAATGGAAACCACTGGGTTCTGATACATAAACCCTGTACCTCAGAGAGCAGCTGCTGTTAATTATAGCTCCGCTAACAGGCGGACAGGCTGCAGCGTTTGTTTTAATATCGCCCCTCCTGTTTTCATATTGAAAAACCACATCACAGGTTCACCAAATACCGGAGCAGGAGTTACAGGTCTTAGAAGGCCTTATTTTTTACTAGGGAGCGTATGAAGTGTGGCAGTGAAACGGTTAAATGTTCTCCATCTTGTATCTGTTCAAAGCCTCATTACAGCCCCCCATTCAACACTAAACAGCAGTTACATTCACTAATGTTTAACTCTCGTCTGGCAAATGGGAAAACCAACCAGCCTCTTATCTAATATGATTTATTTTCAGCCATTTATTAAGGGTATCTGACTCAAGGATTGACAAGGGATAAAACAGTGATGCACAACATTGGCCCGCTCCAAATTTATACGGATGAAATTATAAGAGGAGCGTGATGAATTAAAGGCAGACGGGTGATTTAGAGGGAGAGACAGCACAGTGGGAGGTGAGTGTGTGTGTGTGAGACAGCCATTAGATCGCAGCCATATCAAACGCATTATGAAGTTTGATGATTCTTGTTCAGTCAATCACTTTGCTACTTATTTATTTCGTGGAGCTGATACCCACACACATACATAATGTACACACTTAAACAGCAGGTTGACTATCCGTTTCAGTGAGGCTGGCTGGAAGCCCTCACTCTGGGACGGCCATATTGCTTTCCTGGCACTGCTGTCCTCAGCGCTGGCTGCCAGGCCCATACTGGCAAAACCCTAAAAAGCTGGGGCCCGGTGCCTCTTTTACAGGAATGTGTCAGCAGTAATCTCTTGGCGGCCATCTTTGGAAATTCAGACCGACACTCTAATGAAAGCATTGTGATGCTCTGTGGCAGAAAGAGAGCGATCTAATTGTATCTATTTAAAGCAGCTGCTTTCATGACTCTCTGACTCAGCTGTGGCCCAAATGTATCCCTGGTGACTTCATAGGTCTTGCTGGTTGTCGATTTATTAGAATCTTGAAATTGGTTTTAAAGTAAACAGAAGCGGCCAACAGCGATCTTTGATCACGCTCCGTGAGTCGACCAGAGAGGTAGTTTGATTTCAATTAGGTCAGCGTAACTTCACTCTCTCTGCTGTTGGATTTCTCCCTCAACCCGGAGCCGTTGCAGCCTCTGCCAGCCAGCATTGCTAGTACAGTGCATGAAATCAAATTTGAACACTGACCCCTCTGGAAAATGGGGGCTGTTGAAAGGGGGACTTAACAGGAGATCTAAAAGGGTGGGTGTCATGTTTTCACCCTCTGTATACCCCGAAGAGTGGATTTAGTGCGGCGTGCCGGCAGCAGTGTAAACCCGGCTGTTGGGGGGGGGGGGTTACTGCATGGATCGCTGTAATCCACCTCTGTAAGGGCGCCAGAGTCTGGCCTGGCTGTTTATACTGACGGTTACACTTTGTGGAGAACATGAGAAGGTCCCTGCTTTCATGAGGCTGGGACTACAGTGTGTGTGGAAGTGTTTCACAGGAAATTTGGAGGGTTTGTTCCACTGAAATTCCCAAGCCAAAACTGTCTGCACCCAGTTCAGTTTTATTAATAAAAGTTATCAAAAATGTTGGTCCTACTTCTTCAAAGTGTTCCTGATTGAGAGGACACATGACAGGGTTTTTAAGTTATATTTACCTGCAGACCTCTTCCTTTAATTCGTGTCTGCTGGGGGGGGGGGGTCAAACTGCCCGTCCACGCAGCGGGGTCAGAGACTTCTGTAGGAACCACAGGTCAATCGATCATTTTCATCATGTCGGCTACCAATCAGAGATCAGAGGAGGCCTGTGGCTCTACAATAGGTCGAGGCTGTAACTCATCCTGGTTTATTTCTTCCAGGGTTCATTCATCTCAAACTAAATGATACTCTCTGCACCTGTCACGTGACCAATACATATTAAAGCTTTAAAGAGAAAAAAGAAAGCTTCAATTGGACAATATTTAGTTTTCTGTGCTGTGTTCAGAGTTCTTAGGAATAGGAACGATCCTATGAAACAGCATTTAGACACTTGTTTATAGGGCTGGCCTGTTATTGTTTTTGTTAGTTTTTTATGATAAATTGGTAAGACTACTGGTTCTTTTACTGCTTGAATTACGTTACATTTAACTAATGCTTTTATCCAAAGTGATTTACAATTAATGCTTTAAACCGTAGAGAAACAAACTCAAACGTAATATCCTGCAGGTTATTAGCTTTAATCAAAGTCAAACCTTCCTAAGTGCTACGTACAGAAGAGAGATTTATTTTCCTTGTAATTTGATTGGCCAAAGTGTTAGTACACAAATGAGAATATAGATGATTAATCCAACTTCTTTTTAAGTGCGCTGATTTTACTGCGCTGACTCTTATCTAGCCCATAGATGCATGACTGCCAATAACTGGACTGTTTAAGCAGTTTAAAGTGCACAACTGTGGCTCCATTATACTATGTGTTAGTGATTCTGCAACATGTCACACATTTGCCTATCTCCTGTCGTCCTATAAAGACATGAAAGTGGAAGTGAACAGGCTGTAAATGTACTTATCCCTCTCATGCTTTAGTGTTGGTCTTCAAGCTCTCAGCTAGCGTGTATTTGTTTATTTACTGTACACTTTACGCAATGTGAAATATGACACCAACTCATGTCCTAGCAACATGTTTTATATGAAAAGCTAAGACTTACAACCCTTGAAGCTGCTGCGATGGAAGCCCCGCGGCCTAAACGATAGCTCCCACCGTGTCATTAGGGGCATGTGGAGAGGACCCCAAGAAAGCACTGCCAAAAATCTCCTTGAAGATCGAGGGAAAGAAAGGCAAGGGGTATTGATCCGTCTGTCCAAGGATATGATACTTAAGCCCTGGTACTGAGAGCTGGAGAGCCCCTGGATCCATATCTCAAAGACTTTAATCCTGGCCCCTCTTACAGCTGGATTGGCCTTCACCTTAACCTCCCGACAACTGCTCCAGCAGATCAGCCATGGAAATGTTATTCTTCTCACAAGCTGCTTCCCTCCTCTCCCCCTCCCATTAGCTAGCCTGCAGTTATTAACAGAGCTGCCCTGTGTTCCCATCCGAATTAGGAATGAGTGGAATTAATACCTGATCCTGGTTTTCATCATTTTCTGCAGAAAAGTTCTTATCCACCTTTTCTTGTAGCTGAAGTTGGAGGGGAAACGTAAAGGAAGAATGCATACATTATAGGCGAACCGCTCATGGTTCTGCTGCTGCTACAGCTAATGGAGCTTTTAAATTGTGTGATTCATCAAATATAATTATGTACAATTACTGTAAACAATGTCTCCATACTGGTTTGTGCAATGCAATGCAGTAATTGTTGTGACGGTGTGTGTGTGTGTGTGTGTGTGTGTGTGTGTGTGTCTTTGTGGGGGGAGTATTGTTCCTTAATTTTGAATGATGGACTTTTGAAGCACCTCTTCTTTCCAAAATCACTCAGTATCTGTGGATTAATGATTGTGTGAACTGTTTCTTTGTTCAGAACTACCACGGATGGAAGATGTCCATTCCAGTAAAATCATTTTACCTGCTGCATACAGACAGAAGCTTCAGGCTTCCAATGGATAAACACATTTCTTTTTTTTTCAACCTGATATGGAAACAAATTGTGAAAACAACCTTGACAAACCAACTTTTAATAAAACATCTGTTTCCAAAAAACTGTAATTAACACATCCAGTTGTTAGGGAGCAACAACACCAGTCATTGGCAGATGTGGACACTGGATGAATTGAAGTCTCTTTTAGCTCAGTTTTTGATCTCCACCAAATCCTGAATAAAAAAAAAATGTTTGTTTAGCTGAGAGGAGCTCCGGTTCAGCTGATCCTTCACTCCCTCCACCAGTCAACAGCTTCAGTTTCTTTAATAGACACCATGAGTAATGTCTCAAATGTATGGCTGTGGGCACTTTAAACTTGGAAATAAACCTAATATCAATTTTGCACTAATACGTGTTGGCATGTAAATTACCACTAACAATTGGTTAGCACTAAAGGCAATCTATTTATTAACGCCTGATCATTTATTAATATTTTATAGATCAGTTATAAGCCAGCAATAAACAAATGGTCATGGGTTGTGGTGTCTTCTTGACTAAACTTTATTAATGAATATAAAAGGTCCATTTTTACAACCCTGCAACACACATTTACCAATAAAAACAAAAGTATCTAACTTCAATCTGAAGTCACGACTAATCATTTGAAGTTGGACTATGACCAATTCAAACTTAAACATCTGGGCTATCAAAAATACTCATACTCATCCAGCCCTGACAGTTGCTCTAACAATTTTCTAAATAAAATTCATTGGCAGTTAATGCTTTAAACAGTACCATAATATATAACCTATATATATATATGACTCTGAGGAGCTTCACAAGCACCTGGGCACTAATTTCAACATGATTGAATTATGACAGTGTGACTTAAACTACAAATCTTTTCAATAAGAAGGGGAAATAAAGATATGTAGAAGTCTGTAAATATTCAACGTTATTGATCCCTGCGGTGGCTCCGGGAGCAGCAACTTATGGTTGGACACACCAAATAAATAAAACCTACATCAGATTACAGTCGATGGAGTTATTTAAGCATACACAACTAACAATTCCAACTGTCAGATGTAGAAATTATTATTTATGACACTGACCTGGGAGGATAAATAATATTGTGACTATATGTGAATATGTGTTTTCCCATGGTGTGCTCCTTATCTACATTCATTGTAGTGCTCAGACAGGGTAATCAGTCATTCCTTACCCAGGGCTGCTGCTGAAATATTCATATGAAACCACGCTGACATGTATATTGTTCGGCCTGATAAATACTGCAGCCATATGAGGTCATCATTAGTGGACTGGGGGTCGTGACCCCCAGCTTTGCTTGTTAGCGACTCATCTTCAAAACAACCAATGCATACCTCATGAAACTTGAACATGACCCTTAAGCATTGATGTGAGAGGTCAGAGGTGAAATAAGCAGCCATTAGAGCCACTTCCTGGTTATCTGTCAGCGTGCTCACTCTGACTGACCTCTTTCTGTCCTGGGTTTCCTAATTAAGACGAGCTGCAGATAGTAGCACAGCTATCTCCCATCATGCCAACATTCAACAGTCATTACATGATGAATGGTACTTCAAAGACAAACTTGACCCATGAGTTATGCTAAAAGCCACTAATTAACTTCTTTGTTTGTACATATGTGCCAAATCCTTTGGCTTTGTGCTTTAATGGACGGTGCCAGCACAATTAGCCTTTGTCCCTCTCCAATGGGCAGCTCTCTGTTTACCTGCAGAAAGCTCTGTGTTGTCTCTTAAAAGTGACTTTACTTTGAGAACTGTAAAAAAAAGAAAAAAAGGTTCATTTCATTCAGAAGAAGGGTAAGCTGTGGCTGGATCAACAGGGTTTTTCTTAACCTTATAACGTTAAGAAAAAGGATTATCTCACGCACTGTGAGAGACAGCTTTGGTCGAGGTCTCTGCTAAGCTTGCTACAAATGGCAGAAATCATTTTACTTAGATGATTCCCAACGGTTAGGGACGGCTAGTTTTCCTGTCAACAAGTAGCTTTTACTGAACAGAAAGGGTTTAGACTTTATCCTGCTCACAATGCATGAGGGCTGATGATGATGATGATGAAGATGAAGATGAATCTGTACCAGGGTTTTTACTTGGCTGGGTTCAAAATGACACATTCTTGAACAACGTGCTTTGCCAGTCACCATTTCTGGTAGCTGTGAATATGGGGCTTTTGCAAGTGCATAGCTTGGGCAATTTTACACATTTATCATAATTTGCGTTAATTATCATTAAATCGAATTATATTGGAAAATAGTTTAAAAAGGGCTTGGCCGATCGCCAATCTGGACATAATTGGAGTGAATTTTGGAGTAATTGAGGATGCTGAATCCATTTCTAACATTTCATGATCAAATATGGCATATTTTTCTTGGTGGGTTGATTTTTGAGCCCCCTAAATCTTCAAAATCGACCCAAAATTAATAAAAATCAGTCCACAGATATTGTGAATTTACAACTGCTGAAATGAGAGAAATGTAGAGATATATCTAGAGATAGATAGAGAGATAGATATAGAGAGATATTGTTATATATGTATATTGGCCATCTGTATAGTAATATAGCACATCTGTATATTTGTTCATACTACATCTGTTTATACTATGCCAATTATACCCACCTCTTTATACTGCCCTTATCTTTACATAATCACTCTTAACTATACTGTACATACTCTATATATCGCACTTGTTTCTCTTTGCACTTCTATCTATCTATCTATAATGTTGTTTGTGTTGTTTTCATTTATGTAAATACACTCGTTTGATACCTTAGTACATGTATGCATGCTTTTTTTTAAATACATTTTGGAGTTATAGCCCCCCCTGGAGAAAACTCCACCAGCCGCCACTGATAGTAATCATAGATAACACGGCAGGGTCCGTGACAGTTTGTTTTCATCTGATTTCAAATAAACAAAGTCTTGGCTTTCAGAATATTAAACTTGTTTCCGCAAATTCAGATGATAAATATAACTTTGAAGCTTGTAAAGGCATACTTATAAGCAGAGAACGGAGTAACGTAACGTCACAGTGGGCATAACAACAGCCAGTGTTTCTTGTGAGGGTTTCCCCTCGAAACAAAGACAACACAAACAAATGCAAAAATACACGCACACACAACGTATACACTCACACACTCGGAGCTTCCCCCAGACCAGTAATCCAAACGAAAATATTTTCCCTCCGTACTACTTTCATCATATTAGCAGCTATTAATAAATCAGATCGATGGATTCCACAGAAGAGGAAACCTAAGGCCTTTTTCTCAAAATGATGACTCGGTGACAGACATTATATAATGTGACATATTTTGCTTAATATGTGGAATACAAAAGCAATGCTGATATCATTAGAAAGCTAGGAATACCCTCTTTCAAACAGTGTATATAACTCAAAATGTGTCATCGGGTCAATGTGACTGATTTTGATGTAGCTTAACGTTAGCTAAATTTGAACAACACAGACTGACTGAATCACTAATGCTAACGTTAGCTACATTTGAAAAGTTGGTTTAGCCAGTAAAGCTGGCATGTTTGGTAACTTAGAATAACGCAAAAATATGTTCAACTGCAACAGCAACGTGATTTTAAAAATGTGCTTTAATTAACAACAATAAGCAGGTCTTACCTTTCGTAACTTGGCAGTCAGGAAGTGACGTGTGGCAGACGCAGATGAGGGTGGCCTGGGGTGGAAGTGTAAATTTACACTTCCGGCAGTAGAACCGACGACCTCCAAATGAGTAGAATTTATCAATATTTTGCATTTTTTACGCTTCTAAAAATATACCATTAATTTCCACTCAGTAATCCACTGCTGATTTTATGCAAACAAAACTAAGTAAAATGTAATTAATAAATCATTCAAAATTGTTTGAATTTAGCTTAATGTGATTCCAAACTACACAAACTATTGTGTATAATTTACTTTGTATAATTTATTTAATATTAATTGACCCCAATCCCAGTTTTTACAGTGTACTGTGAAAATAAATAATTATACTATATGTTGGGTTTTTTTTCTCCTATGACCCTCCAGCAATTTTACTATTTTTACTTTCCAATTCTATATTAACAAAATAATAATTTTAAACTCCATCTATTTGGGAAATTTCACAATTAACAGTGTCTGCATTGAATTTTCATTGAGCCTATTCTGAAGCTTGACGTCAAGGTGAGTAAATGACCACACCACTACGTCGCCGCAACATTACTTGCATTACCAAGTGGCAACGTTAGTAAGTGACCACACCGCTACGTCGCGGTAACGATATTAACAGCACCATAGGGCAACGTCAGGAAATTACCACACCACTACGTCGCGGCAACGTCACTCACGCTACCAAGTGGCAACGTTAGCAAAATGACCAAGCCACTACGTTGCGGAAATGTAATATGGTTACTTAATGGCAACTTCCTGTAGGCAACGTTGTGGCGATGTTGCCACAAAGTTGCCAGAAGGTAATGTCGCCATGACCAAATGGCGACTTGTAGGCAACGTTGCCGTCTGGTTGTGTGTTAGCTGGGATGTACTTAAACAAGATCCTAAACCTCTTCTGCCCACACCTCTGTACCTATACATTGATTTTTTTCTTATTGTTCTCTTGTGGTTAAAGACCAAGATATATCACTAACAAATCTCCGTTGCAATACAATAGCTTTATGTTTGGTTTAATCCAGGTTTAGTGTTTTTTGGCCGATGAAATTAACATCACATTAACTATTTTTGTTTGGTTCGCTTAACAATTAAATCCTGAACAGGTCTACTTGGCAACTAAATATTCTAGAGCTAGTTGACAGACAGCCGGCCAAAAAATACTGCCAGGTTAATAAATTGATAAACTATCCAAACGCTAAAAAGTTAAACTTAAATAACTTACGGGCTAAGAATAAGCAATAGGTTACAACTAATACATAAGATGCCAATCAGTCACAGTGAAGAACAAGCCTGGATGCACTCAACAGGCAGGCTGTCAACTGTCTCCGCATTGAATGTCGGGCCAGACACAAAGTCTGGTGTAACTTCAGCTATTGCCATAATCCTATTTAAGTTTTGACTAAATGTAAAATGACATTTGACTGAATGTAAAATGAATATAAATGCATTCACCTGTTCTATTCTCTTTGGTCTTAACAGGGTCGGATGGAACGGCAGGTGGAAGATCCCCAAAATTGAAATTCCCAATTATTTTGAAATAAAACTATAATAAATGGATATGTGTTAGTTAGTGTACTGCTGTCTTTTCTTTTGAATAGGCTTGGGGTGAACATTAGCTACAGCAACCAGCCAAAATGCAGGTAAAATATGAATGTGATACTAGATTTTGGGGGTTCTAGGGCAAATGGGGACTGCACCATGCAGATCCGCCCTAATGGCGACGTTATGGCAACATTTCTCAAGAAGGTTGCTACAATGTCGCCAGTATGTCTTTTGGTTGCCGTGATGTTGCCAGGACGTGGCGGTTACGGACGAGCAACGTCGCCAAGATATGTTGCGGCAACGTTATCGTGTCTTTCACCCGCACGTATCGGCAACGTTAGAACTTACGTGGCGGCAATTATGTTTGGTCATAAAGTTACGTAGCTGCAACGTAGCGGCGACGTGACTGCGTTAGCTGAGCAAACTAAAGGCTTTATTGAAACATTAAAGAATATTTTGGGTTAAGATCTTCTTTTCAATAGGCAAAACACTTTGTGGATATGTGGAAACACTTAATTCAACTGACATTATACATTTGTCTTACGCGTATAAGATAAGATAATAAGATAAGATAAGATTCAACTTTATTGTCATTGCACAGAGTACAAGTACTAGGACAACGAAATGCGGTCTCTGCATTTGACCCATCCTAGTGTTAGGAGCAGTGGGCTGCCATTATGTACGGCGCCCGGGGAGCAGTGTAGGTAACCAGTGTCTTGCTCAGGGACACCACGGTGGCACTAGGTCTTTCGGGGACTTGAACTGGTGACCTTCCAGTTCCCATGCCAACCCCCTATGGACTTCGCCACCACCGCCCCAAATGTATGTAACGGAGTTAAGGTGTAGTATGATTCCACTTGCCATGAAAGCTCATCACACTATACAACTTAATTATCATACGGTACTTAAAAGCAACACCCCTGTGGATTAGGGCGGTGCACCCCGGGGGCGAACAGCAGTCGGACCTTGCTGTCTACCTGGTAGGTACGCGAGTTAGGAGCTCCGCTATTGTTTTATATGAATTACTTTGATTCAATACTAAGGGGTGGTTTAAGATGTATTTTATAACCGTATGGCTCCCGAACGGTCGAGCATGTCATTATTCATAAAAAGTGACTGTTTTTCTCTTTTTTTGTTTATAAAATGGCTTGCGCTACACGAGTAAGCTAACTTGCACTTTTTTTTCCTTTTACTGTTTTCAGATGTTTATGTGTGTGTGTGAGGACACCGGGACTAACTGTGTTAATTCTTCTACCAGGTATATTACACTTTGTTAGTTATTTTATGTTCATTTTAATACTTAAACAGCAGTTGGACCTTGCTGTCTACCTGATGTGTATGTGTGTGTGTGAGGACACCGGGACTGACTGTTAATTATTCTACCAGAAACGGCAAAGTTGCCAACAGTGATGGTCTCCTTCTGTGAAATACACAACGCAACGAGAGAGCACCACGCCGCTACACATATAAGATATATGTTCATAGTATAAGAAATGTGCAGAATATGACAGTTTGATGGAGGAAGTACACACATTTGACAGAGGGATGTACAAAATAGCCAAAGTCTTTATTGAACTATAAGAGAATAACAAGTAATGAATATAGAAATAGAAAAAAAGGTCTAGAATTAATTTCAAGTGTGTTATTGGAATTTGTTGCGGTCAACTATCAATATGAAGTCCAAAGAGTTGTCACTATCAGTGAAGCAAGCCATCATTAGGCTGAAACATTAAAAAAAAACATCAGAGACATAGCAAAAACATTAGGTGTGACCAAATGTAACATTCGGTACATTCTTGAAAAGAAAGAGAGCACTGTTGAGCTCAGCAACACCAAAAGACCTGAAAGACCATAGAAGAACACTGTGGTGGATGACAGAATAATTCTTCCCCTGGTGAAGAAAAAGCCCTGCACAACAGTTTGCCAGACAATCTCTTTGAGGTGGGTGTATCTGTGTCAAAGTCAAAAATTAAGAAAAGACCTCACCAGAGTAAATCGGAGGGTTCTCCACATGAGCAGGAAGGCCAGATTAGACTTGCTAAACCCATCTATAAGAGCCTGTACAGATCTGGAAAACATCCTATGGACAGATGAGACAAAGATCAACTTGTACCAGAATGATAGGAAGAGAAGAACATAGAGGGGAAGGAACTGCTCATGATCCAAAGTGTACTCCTCATCAGTGAAGCATGGTGGTGGTAGTGTTAAGGCGTGGGCATGTTTGGCTGCCAATGAAATTGCCTCCCTTATATTTAATGATGATGTGACTGCTGACAAACACAGCAGGATGAACGCTGAAGTGTTTCAGGCAATAGTATGTGCTCGTATTCATCCAAATGCTCCAGAACTCATTGGGCAGCATTTCACAGTGCAGATGGACAATGACCTGAAGCATACTGCAAAGGCAGCCAAAGAGGAATTTCTGCAATGGCCAAGTCAATCACCTGACATGAATCCAATTGAGCATGCATTTCACTTGCTGCAAACAAAACTGAAGGGAAACTGCCAAAAGAACAAGCAGGAACTGACTGGGGGTTTAAACTGACAGCCACAGTAGTGGCCTTGCAGAGCATCAGCAGGGACGAAACCCAGTGTCTCGTGATGTCTATGGGTTCAACACTTCAGGCATTTACTGGAAAAGATTTTCAACCAAATATTAAAAGTGACAATTTTATTTATGATTATGTTACTTTGTCCAATTACTTTTGATCCCATAAAAAGGGGATACCACGCATAGGCGCCGATACCGTGGGTGCTTCGGGGCCCGAGCACCCACGGAGATTGCCGAGCACCCACGGAGATTTAACCGCACACACGGAGATTGTCAAGGGTCGGGCTTTAAACTTTTTAGAGCACCCACCGGCAGAAACATAAATCGGCGCCTATGATACCACGTATAAAATGTTTTGTAATTCCTACACCATTTATCTGATTTGGATGTAAATACCCTCTTAATAAAGCTGAAAGTCTGCATTTAAAGTACATATACAAGTCCATTGTAGAGGTGTACAGAGCCAAAATAAGGAAAATTGTGTCAATGTCCAAATATTTATGGACCTGACTGTATGTTGCGAACCACACAAATAGCCAGCATGCGTATAGTTCCTCCGGTGTGTGGGTGGACTCGTTCGAAATCCCGTTTTGTATTGTCTGCCATGACTGGGCTGAATTCCATGCAGTCATGCGGCTGATCGGGCGGAGTCCAGATCAGTCTTTCTGTTGATAGTTGTGGCTGATGAGGCTTATTTCTATATTGTTTTGATATTTGTTGCACCAAACCGATGGTAAAAACCAAATAATAATAACGAACACAATATAAACTTTATTTTGAAATGAAAAGAAACCAGTAACAAAAAAGGGACGGTCAGATGAGCTGCTCCGATTTGGTCAGATGAGCTGCTCCGACTTTTTGACTCTCTTCCTCACTGACGGCGGAAAGTCCAACATTATACAATAAAAATAAAGAACAAAAACAATAATTGTGACGCTAAAGGGTTTCCCAGTGCGTTTGAAAGTAACACCAAGAAGGGATCCTGACCAAACGTCAATATGACGAATTGGGAGTGAGAATATGTTACTTCCGGGTGTATGCAACGAGAGCTGCGTCCTTGACAGCTGACACCTAACTGACAACTCCCAAGACCAGAAATACCGTGAGAATTGATGATAACTTGACATGGACGCTGGTCAATAGAAATGAATGCAGGGAAAGACGTTTCAATCTAATGTACAGGAGGTGCGCATATAGCATACGTTTGCCTGGCGAGACCTGAAGTAATCTCCGTAATATCTGTGAAACTATAGATCCTACACATCCACTGGACTTATATTTTGAAAGTAGAATCTACACTTCTCGCTAGAAATGTAATCAAAAAGCATTATAATGGCAAAACTATCCTACAAGTTAGGATTTTGCACTAAAAATGAGTCGGGAGTCCGCCATGTTTTTTCTTTTCACACCGGGAAAGTTGACGGTCACGTGAGATGGGAACGGGCCATTAGAAATCTATAGGAAAAAATACTTATCCATGTCACGTCTTGAGAGGGTTATTCGTTAAATGAGTATGTCTTGCCCTGTGGACCAACGTAGCTATTATACGTTTACGTGTGAGACTGGGTTGAGAGTCCTGAGCTGCAAAAAGACTACTGATCAACAAATGGGTTTGAACGTTCATTTAGTGCACATTTCTTAATTAACTGTAATATTTGTATACCGTTTTTAAATATTACGACAGTTATTCATTGTTTTTATGACAACTGGCAACCAATTAAGATACAGTTTTTGTTGGACTTTGTTGCACACGTATATGCAAAACATTAACTTGATCTCACCTCCCAACTGCCACTCCAGGAGTCTAACATTGCAACTTTAATTATGATTGAATGAAGGTTGTTTTTGTGCTGTAAACACAGAAAACCAATATGAATGCCTTCAATGTTTATAGTAAACGACTATATTACACGTTTGAGACGTTAGTACAACAAGTCAGCCTTTCCCAGACAGCTGGAATGGCAGAGAGATGTCTCTCTAACTTTGCACCGCTACATGAAACGACCCTGAGAGCAGAGCATGGTTTTAAAAGCAGTTTACAGTGGAAATGACCCTCTGTGAAAATGAACTGATCATTGAGTCTTCTCTGCACAGCGGAGGGATTAGCATCCATCTGGACGGGCCGGTGGGAGAAAGTCATGTTCAAAGACACCTGGATCAATCTGTGTTAATAAATCCTGCTCGATGCAGCCAGGGGCCTCTTCCTCGATACATACTAATATCGCTAATGTCCACCCTCCTTCATCCAGCCACAGCTTCATCATGCTGCTGCCAAAATGTCCTTGCCCGTTGTCTCTTTTTTACTACTATAATAATTTGGAGGCTTTTATTTTTCTCATAGGACATTAGGCCCCTGACAATCAGAGAGATATCAATCAATAGTTTTTGATATAAAGGCGATTGTGTTGTGACCGCTGATCGTATCAACTCCAAGGTGAACAATCTGCAACACCCCGCTACACAGCCTTCTGAAGGCCATTGAGCAGTGGTCTTTTCACATTTAGTGGTTTCTTCTCCTTGTTTTTCTTTTTTTTCTCAATATTTCTTCAATACCCTTATTAATAGGTCTAAACATGAGTCATTATTTTAAAAAGAAATGCGTCACTTATTTACCTATAAGTAATATTATATTGTTTTCTGTTGTCTTTGGACTGGTAGCTGCTGGAGGCTCGGCTGCAGTCGTGTACGATGGCGCTAATTTACTAGCCAAAGTTATCAATACATTAGCTTTAGTTATTTTAACTTGGAGTACTTGGGAACCAGAAGGTTGCTGGTTCAATTCCCCCAGAGTACCAAGTATGTAGTGCTGGTAGCTGCCTAATGCACCTGATGCTAGGGTGGAGAAAAAAACCGTTGGAGTTTAACTGTGACGATAAAAAGTTGGTTCAAGTCAAATAAAAAAGGAACAAACCTTTCCCTGTTTACAAGTATACAATATGCATGCACCTGTGTTCCCATTCCAGGTAGGATCAGCGTGTGTACTGCATGTCAGTGTGCACATGTGTACAGTTTAAGAGCATTAGCAGTGGTGTTTACTGTCGGCTGCTCTGGGTCCATGAAGCTGTGCGTATTAAAACTCTATAGTGTCTGCATGCATGTGGGCATCTGTTTGCGTGTGTGTGTGTGTGTGTGTGTGTGTGTGTGTGTGTGTGTGTGTTAGAGTCCCCCCCAGGCTACAAGTCCCTTGTCTCTACTCACCCACTCTGTACTTCAATCCAGACTCCCCCCCCCCCCTACCCCCAGGCGTGACCCATTGTGACCCTCGCCGTGCACATCAAAATAGGATGGAGGGTTGGGTGGAGGTGTGGGTCGCTAATCCATGTCTCTCCCGTCTGTGGCGTGTGTGAATGTATAGTCAGGGGGGCCAGCTGGACAGAATGGGGGGGGGTTAAAATTGTGGTGCATATGCTGTGGCTGGGTAATGGCCCCGGGCCCTCTCTCATCCAGCCTGTGTGTCTGCGCTCCTGTCCCCAGCCACAGCAGAACAAATGAACAATTCATCATCAGCAGTTGTCCCCCAGCCCTGGACCCAGGTGATCCCACCACACTGGCTTCATCCTCTGCAGAATGACAGCTATTCATGGCTAGATGGTGGTGTGTAGATGGTATGGTAGCACTTGAGCAAGGGCTTACATGGTTTATTCAATTCTGTAATGAGAATTCTGTCTACTGATAGACATTCACTTTGGGTTGCTCAGCAATTACTGTTGAGGTACTCTTGAGCAGGGCACTGCTGAAGTGTGACGTGTAATTGGTCTCTGAAGGAATGTTTTGACCAATCAACCTCCGAGTGAGGGTCTGCTGCATCCAGCTCCAGGATTGCATGCTTCACAATAGCAGGATCTGTCAATGTTTCCTAGCAGTTCTCTGTGCTGTGATGTTTGAGGGCCCTCTGAGGGAGGTTACCGCTGAGCACAGATTTATGCAGTAAACTCTGTGTGAGTGGTAGTTAATACATACAGTATGTGTAGTGGCCATAATCATAATGAAATGAAATTGAAAAGTTAACCCAATATATAACTGCTGATGCCCCAGAAAGTAAATTGTACACAGGAATGATCCAAGTCCAGACAAGATGTTAGTTTCGTACATTTATTTGATGATCCAATATCAGCCAAAGTACAACGTTTACAATATGTTCCCTGTGTCTTTCCTATGGCGTGGTTATTTGGTCCTGCACCTTTCATGCTTGACTCTTTACAGAGTATGATAATAAAAATGAAGAAAGATAATTAAAAACAAGGCATGAACACATAGAAAGAGTTATATCATACAACCATAAAACAGGAACAGAGATACTACTAAATTACAATTGCCCAAAATGAAAAGTCAAATTAAAAAGATAGGTCTTTAATTTACTTAAAAATAAATTCTAATAGAGGTTGCTCTTCTTAGATCCAATGGGAGGCTGCTCCACAGTTTGGGGCCATTCAATCTGAAAGCAGCCTCCCCGGATTTTTTTACTGTACAAAAACAGTAAGAAAATAAATGTTTAACTAAGCAATATATACTGTAGCTCCAACAGTAAGATTCACAAATGTGTTTTTCTATCCATAATAAAACATTTCAAGTGCATGAGATGTAGTTTCCTCTGCCGTGAGTAAACAGTAGACTAAACGCCGGTCTACTAGCAGCACTGCAGCGGGCGGTAAATGCTGCTGAACCACATTAAAAATATTTAACCACGGCACTCTGGAGGAAGGAAAAACATTGGAGACGTCGTTCTTTAATCTAATCTGGGTTCATATGACTAAAAGCAACACGAGCATCGACCCGACGCAGTCCTCCATTGTTGTTGTGAGCGGCGTTGGGGAGAAAATCAGCGACGTAAATGGTGACATCATAACGCAGCACCAGGGCTCTGGGCGGTGGAAACACAACTTGGGCTAAAAAGAAGAACTGGTTTGAAACCAGAATAGTACTAGCATGGAGCTAGAACTGGAACTGGTTTGGTGGGAAAGGGGCATTTGAGAATCCCTGGTCATACTTAATTTATTTCATTGTATCAATATATATATATATTTTCATAAATGAATCCACTGTTAAAATTATCTCCATGTATGCCTATTCTTCTCAGGCAGGACAGAGGCTGTGTTTTGCAATTCTGTGTTTTTCTTTGCCCTTTCAAGATAACAGTTTACCATCAAATTACAACAGTGCCTAAAACGAACGGCCCCTCCGAGCTTTTAGATGGTTTCCTCTGTTTGGAGTGGTTCCAAACTGTCACCGGGATTGCTTTGTTAACTTTATCCATGGAGACACATCTCCACTGCTCCTTCCTAAGCCCTTCCTTTACACACCATGTAGCTGTGGCCACAGTTGGCCGTGTGACTTAATCATCAAATAGAAATAATATCAGTTACATTGGGTGTGGGGGCCCCCTGCCTGAGGCTTTGATAGGTGAGAGCATCTGCTTCAGACCAGACATCAGGGGAATTCTCACCAAACCTCCCACCTAGGACGACACACTTAGACACACGCTATATAGGAGGAGCAAGTGTGAAGTAGTGAGTAGCAAGAACATTTGCAGGAGAAAATAGTGAGCAGAGAAAGGGTCTGAAGAAGGAGATATGTGGGGAAAGACGTGAGACTGTGCCGCAGCTCCCCCATTGTTTCTCATTAGTGAGCTGTATATGTGACTCCGGATTCAAGCTGTTTCTTTGCAAAGCAGGTACGGCACACACCATCAGTATGCAAGGCCTATAGAGACAAGGAGCTTAGTTCTTATTATTGCAATAACACCTAGCAGGTGAGTTTTGAATATGCATGAAATGAATATCACACATTTCCAGTTTTATTATTATCATTTGCAGTTGAGTTCAACAGCCAATCACATCCTGCAAAGTTGTGAAATCCAATATATAAAATCCTGCTTCGGATCAACGGTACACTGGGTTTACAAAATACTAGAATTAAAGGTCAGAGGATGGCAGGAGTCCTACATTATGTTTCTTAATCGAGATCCGTATGCATATATTACCTATATCAGGGAAGTTTTGATGTTATGTTCACTTTAAAACATTTTTTTTTTTACCAGTTTGTCATACATTTCTTTATTACATCCATGCACAATAGAGTAGGTAAATGCTGGTATTTTAATTATGCAATCAATCATAATTAATGAAAGATTATTATTCGGATTACCACCTTTGCATTTCTTATTCAATTGACACAACTGTATACAGCCGCGTAAAAAATTAAGAGACCACTTCAGCATTATCATTTCTCTTGTTTTATTATTTATAGAGGTGTCTATAAATAACAATCAGTTAAATGATTTTTTAATAGTTTTATTGTATTCTATAAACTATGGAATGGAATGGCTGCCATACATGTAGAGATAAAGATTTAAGAAAACATTGGAGTGGTCTCTTAGTGTTTTCTGGAGCTGTATACAGGAGATATTGAATATAGGGGAAGGAGTGGAGAAGGATGAAGGAGGTCAGGCTGGTCTGAAGGACTGATTGAAGTCGAGGAAGAGTATGGTGGGTCGGGAAATCGGAAACCAACAATTGATTTGTTGACTGGGTAAAAGTAGTTTAGCAGGTGATGGAAACAGCAATTGATAAATGAATCAGAGTTTCAAATGCTATAACAATATAAACGGAACTTAAAGTGAGGCCAATTTCTAATGGTGTGTTCACACCAGATGCAAAGCGTGACACAATTACATGTCAAGTCATGTGCCAAGACGCGGATGCAAATTTGTGCCACGGGTTCCGATGATGTTATAACCGCAGACACAACAGTGTTTGTCTTCCCCAATGTATCCCACACTGTGTACAAGACAGCAGATTCCTGCTCAGTGTCAGGATCTCAGTTTCTGTATTTTTTGTTTACTGTTTTACTTTGAAATGTGTCTTGTTTTGTCACTTCCTGTCTTCTCTACTTTACTTCCTGTCTTTAGTTTCCCTCCTGTCTGATTGTCTGATCGTGCTCACCTGTTGCCCCTGTGTGTCTCCTCCCCCTTCCCAGCTGTTTCTTGTCTTGTGATTTCCCTCCTCTGTATTTAGTCTGGTCTTTCCTTTGTGTTCTTTGTCGCGTCGTCGTCGTTGTTTGCCTGATCCCTGAACCCACTGGTTTGTCCGTGTTTTTAATTTGATATTTTTCCTTCGTTTTACCTTTTGTCTGCATTTTTGTTAACAGCTTTTTATAAATAAAAGCTCACCCTTTGTTACGTTCCAACCCGCCTCCCCTATCGCTTCTGCACCTGGGTCCTTTTCCAAATCCTGACAGTACGACGCGACCAAAAGATGGACCCAGCAGACAGCCTCTATGAGGTAACCTATAATTTAACTTGCCTAAAAAAAGACTGTCGGTACGCCTCCAGTAGCTACAGAGGAGAGGAGTGCCATCATGGCCGAGGCACGCATGGAGATACATTCGAGGCCGTGGCTAATGGACTTATTACCAGAGTGGGTAGAGGGAGTTTTTTGGTAGATGTGAGGCAAAACCTGTTTCCCGGCCTGCTAGCCCCAGGCATGCTAGTTCCCTGCCTGACACAGCTCCCAACATGGAACCTAATGTGGACCCTTTTGTTGGCTCCCGCCAGGCGTCTGGAGGTCCGCGGATCCTGCGACAGTCCACTAAGGGACGCAAGGCCAGGTGACCAGCCAAGCCTCCTGCAGCCACGCCTCCTGCAGCCATGCTTCCGGCTCAAGTTTTGGCCCTAGCAGCCAAGTTCCCAGCTGCAGGTTTGGCCCTAGCTGCCATGTTTCCAGCTGCTTTCCGGCCTACTCCCGCCACTCCAGTCCTGTCGGCGGCCTGCTCCGTTGGGGGTCCCGCCGTCACCTGTTCCGATGGGGGTCCCGCCAACACCTGCACCTGCTCCATTGGGGGTCCTGCTGTCACCTGCTCCTGTTCCGTTGGGGGTCCTGCCATCACCTTTTCCAATGGGGGTCCCGCCAACACCTGCTCCTGCTCCGTTGGGGGTGCCGCCCGCCACCCTGAGTTCTCCCGCCGTGGCCTCCGGCTCTGTCTTTGGCCCCGTCTTTTGCCTCGACTTCGGCCCCGTCTTTGGCCCTGCCTCCGCCCCCCAGAGGACCCTAGCCTCGGTCTTCGCCCCTGTCTCCGGACCCCACTGGGGCCTCACGGCCTCTGCCTTGCTCCCGGGCCGTCCGCCCTTGTCTTGTGATTATCCTCCTCTGTATTTAGTCTGGTCTTTCCTTTGTGTTCTTTGTCGCGTCGTTGTTTGTCGTTTGCCTGTTACCTGAACTCTTTTGGATCTCCCTTTTTCAGCCCTCCCTCTTCCACTGTGTTTTAATTTGATACTTTTCCTTCGTTTTACCTTTTGTCTGCGTTTTTGTTAACTGCTTTTTATAATTAAAAGCTCACCCGTTGTTACGTTCAAACCCCTGCCTCCTCTGTTGCTTCTGCACCTGGGTCCTTTCCCAAATCCTGACACTCAGGGCTAATGGCACGTTGCTGGTACAAAGTTTCTTCCTTGTTGGGTGTTGTAGGCCACAGCAAGCATGCAAGAACAATGTGAAACAATTGGATTCTTTATAGGTGTCCTTTTGCCTTTTGCTATATGAACTCAGTTTCACATTTAAGGCCGGTATGCAATCAGCTACATGTCCGTAGAAAGGGGAATATGTGGTAATTCTGTGATGCATCAGTACAATAACCACCTTTGCTTCATTATAAGCCAGAGATGGACAGCGGCCGCTGGTTCTCCTGCACTCTGATCTGGTTTGGTGTGAAACATGTGCTAGCATCATTAGCCGCTGACTGAGTCCATTTGAGGCCATTTAGCACCTCCTGTCAGCCTGCAGCCCTGTGTGTGTGTGTGTGTGTGTGTGTGTGTGTGTGTGTGTGTGTGTGTGTGTGTGTGTGTGTGTGTGTGTGTGTGTGTGTGTGTGTGTGTGTGTGTGTGTGTGTGTGTCCCACAGAGGGGGAAATTTACATTGTTACAGCAAGCATAGATAGAGACAAACAATAAAAATAATTAGATAAAGCGTATGCACATAATATTATAAATAAAAGTTAAACTGATAGAAAGAAGGGGCCGGTGAACTCGTCTCTGTGTTTGTGTGTGTGGTGCCTCCTTATGTTTCTATCTTTTGTGGGGGCAAATGATAACATCACTTCTATAGTTATATGAGGAAAAATCATTAATGCTTGGTTATTTATTTCCCCAGGAGCTATCACCGTTATTATAATCAGAATTCTGAAGTATTAATTCTCTGAATATGGCAGTAAGATATTCATACTCTGAAAGCCGATGCCTTGTTGTACCAATGTTAAATGGACCAAAACCCAACATGACTATAATACAAGTGTTTGACTTAGATCCACTTATTTAGAAAGGAGCCACTGCGACCTCAAGTCCGTTTGGTAGAGAGGTTCACATTATAGCAGCGGGTAAAGCAAGAGTCTGAGCAGCTCATCTGTCTGGCAGTCACCACCGATCAAACTATTAAAAGTGTATAAAGGCAAACAACAATGTGTGGCCACGTGTTGGAGCTCCCTGACTGATGATGATACAGTGAGTCATAGGGAGCAGAACAAATGAACACAACACATATTTTGTTATTACACAACAAAACTGTTTTCAAACTACACAAAATATTCCTGTTAGCATTCTCCAGTCTGCCATGGCTATGATTTGTTTAGGTTTGGACACTGACAGATTAAAATGTTATCAGGAAGGGTTCAGGTGTGGGTTTCAAATATCTGTTGTTAAAATAATAAGGAAAAATGTTGGTCATGGTTGCATTAACCCACGGTGACGATGTTAGTATATCAGATATGAACAGCTGTCTAACATGTCACTTTGTCTGAGGCAGCAGCTCAGTCTGTAGGGAAACAGAGGGTGGCTCAAATCCCCAAACAGACCATAGTAGTGAGTGTGGACTGGTATTTTGTTCATCTCCTGGGCATTGCATACTAGGATGGGTTAAAACAGATAATAAAGAGGGTTTCATTCAAATCCTGTGTTTTCCAAAATGTAGGGGCAGTACTGCATTATAGTCTTTCATTAAATCCCTCAGTTTAAGAAGGCAAGCAGCCAGTGAACCAGAACAGGCCTAGTTGGTAAAATAGACAGAAGACCAAGAAAACCAAAAAGGACGGAACCAGATCATGATGGGATCAAAAGCAGTTACCATTGTTAAAAGGTCATTGTGTGACATTAATGTTGTGAAACTGATGTTCAACATAACTTAAACCCCTCAATGACACTGACAGAAGTGACCAGAAGCTGATTGACTGCTAAAACATCAAATAGGTCACATGTTCCATTGCTGCCAGAAAGTGCTGTTATGTACTGATGGACAGAATCCTTCGTGAATAGCTAAACACTTTGCTAAGGAGGCTAATGGAGGTGGTTATTTGCACACTAGAAAAAAATTATGACTAATGTAAAATAAATCATTTTCAGTTGTGTGGCATTGCTGTTGAAATGTCACTGTAGTTAAATACAGCATGCTTTCAGCGACAGCATCTTCCTTTACATTTCGTCTTACCCTTTAAATACAACAATAAATTGCTGTGATGTATAAAGTAACCTCTCTTCAGTCCGTTTTTTGCCACAGAGTGACAATGTAACACATCACAGCACTGTCAGCAGCATGTCTTCCTGAGGTTGTGCAGAACAACATTATTCCTCCTCTGTTCTCTTCTACTTGCATCGTTCAAATCCATCGTGCTCTATCTCTGGCAGTCCCTTGAGAGGGCTTGTTGTTTACCATGTAAGAGAGAAATCATATTCGGGGGGCTTATAGCTGAGGCCGAGCGCTCCCCGAGGAAGGGCCTATTACAAGAGTGAGAGTGGATTAATTAAAGAGCGTCTCGGCAGACCGGGGCTGAGAGCCGGCTCGGTCAAAGGGGAAGCATTAATCGCCTCTCTTCACACAGGTAACAGGCTCGGCCCCAGGGCCCCCACGGCCCATCCAATTAATAGGGCCTGGCTGTACAAGCCCACCCCGCTACTTTATCGCTGTTTGCCCTCAAGACATTTTATGAAGAGAGGGAGCGGATACTGTTTTTATGTGAGGTTTATTAAGGTGGGGGTTTGAATCCACACTGGAGAGAAAGTATGTAACAGTCCAGTTAATTTACCTGCCGAGAGACACATGAGGAGGCTATGCGGATAAAAACGGATACAATAATGATGACAACAATGACTTACTTACAAAATGTAAAATCTGAAAATATCAAACTTTGGAATTCTAATCAGTCTGACTGAAAAAGACAGCATTTTAACCGGCAACCTCAAGTTCAAAACCTCAAAAAAGTTACTTCTTAGTTTTTAATTTAATTGTTGAAATGGATCATTTAAAAGTCACAATTGTATCCTGATAGCTCAACAAAAGACACATTTTGACTTATTATCTCATCTGTTACAATCCTGGTTTATGGTCCTTTTTTGGAAATGTGTGAATATACAGAAACACAATGTGGACCATCTTTATTCCTTTACATTACCCCCCCTGCATCCTCTTGTCTTTTCCTCCTTGACTTTCACTAAAGACTGCAGGGCCTCCTGCCGAGCACCGGGCAGACAGACAGGCAGAGAGAGAGACAGACAGACATAAAAGATCTGAAGCCAGTTTCAACTCTCCATGCCAGTAATCTATAAAGAGAAGCGGAGAAGGAGCAGGATGTGTGTGTGTGTGTGTGTGTGTGTGTGTGTGTAAAGAAAGTGTTTCCATATGGTAATGAAAAGCATGAATACCTGGATAAGTGCCATTAATCTGTGTGAGAGGTGCGCTGGTTTCACATGGTGAGAGTGGCGCATGCAGGGAGCAAGGAACGGGCCTCACATCCCAAAAATATCTGACACTACGCATGCTGAAGAAACAAAAATTAAGCATGTCATTCAATGTGTCACAATACGTCTCTAACAGCTTTGATACATCTACAATAAAATGCATATACAGACTTAAATAGACTGAAATGTTTATTATTTAAGGCATATTATAACACATTACAAGATGGCTAATATCCTGCCAACAGCTACAGAAGAAGACTGATACCACTCTTCATTTTTTAAGATGAGCTGGAGTCAGGATGAGATAAGCCGAGCCTAGCATAAAGCAGTTGGATCTGTCCACAACTCAAAAAATATACCTTCACCATATTTAAACGATAAAGATTTGAATTAAACAAATACAACGTCTTAAAAGAGCTTAGTTGCTCAGTTTGTTTTTAAACTTTACACAAAGTTAAAATGCCTTCATCCCTCTGCTTCTGGTGAGCAATCAGTCCCTGTTCAACCTGATCCATGTGAGATGTTGAGTAACAGACTCGGTAAAGGTTTGAATCCATGCACTGTGCTCTGTCACTGACCACAGAGCAGTTATCTCTCTTTGCAGTCTAGTTTCAGCCAGCCGAGCGTCACTTCATCTGCATGCTTACAAGTTAAGGAAATAATTTGCACTATAATAGTGCTAATGAAGCTAAACTTGAATGAAATTCTGTCACTACACAATAGAGATTGTTACAGCGCTGACAGTGAATGAAATAGAAACAGAATTGGCCTATGAGTCAAACACTGAAAGCCTGACATGTCACCGGGACAGCGATAACAGATTGAGGAGTGTTTACCAGGATCAGTTCCTGCTCTGTGACTGTAGGAGTGGAAATGGCAGGGGCAGGGGTTTGTAATGAGCCGCAGCAGATCCTTTCTCCCTCCAGCATCAGAAATGTCAGCAGAAAGCCCTCGGCTTCTTCCTGCTCTCCTGAGGGGTCCCAAGGCCTTCCTCCTGCTCTCCCTCCACCCTGCAGGCAGCATCAGGTTTAGACAGCTCTTGCCACTGTGGCCTGACTCCACCAAGCCTCCAAATGCCATCATTCAGCAGCCCTGCCCACAGGCCAGACCACTGGGAGAAGGACAGGGAGAAGGAAAGGTGGAAGGGTACCCAGGGGCGTCAACGTCACTTCAGAAATGAAGGGCGGAAGAAGAGATGGTTTTTTCCTTTGGGATTTATAGATGGCCCTTGTCTCCCTGAAATGCCACTATTGCATTTAAAAATGAGTCAAATATATCTCTTATCCTGCAGTGGTTATGTCTGCTGCGCATTAATAAGCCTCCCCCAGTGTAGACACAGGGCCGTCCACATGAAGCCAGCTGCCGGGCCTGTCAGACCGGAGCGCTGGCTAATGAATGAGCAGAGAGCCTTTCCAATCACTCAGCCGGTCCCTCTGCCCCCGGTACAGGTGAGGTCTGGTGTGGGCTGACCGGAAACTGTCAGCCCCCCAGCCCAGCCAAGACACTGTTGTAGCATTTCAATGAGACGCCTATTAATAGAAGACACTTGGAGTGTGTGTCAGTGTTTTTATTAGGGCCAGGAGTTTGGGAACCCATGGTGTCAGTGATGTGAGGATCAGAGGGAGAGACAGACGAACCGACAGGGGACACCGTGTTCCACGCCGGTATGTGAAGGAGCTAGATTAATAAGTGCTAACATCATATTTGTGATTCGTTCTTTGGTTCCAGGCGGTAAGGTCATATGAGCTTCAGCTTATAAAGAAATACTTCTTATTCTAATATTCTTCCGTTACTATCACTTGCTTTAAGAACATTAAAACAGTATCTTAAATCATGAAAACATTTATTTTCAGAAATTTCCTGCTATAGAATTGTTACATGAATATGTGATATGAAGTTTCCTCATAATTACAATAACATTTTTATAACATAAAGCAATGTAATCTAATGTAATAAAATATAGGCAGGGTACAATGACACCTAAAGGAAAAACATCAAACATCATCAAAATAATATCATAAAGGATTCAAAAATCTAGAAAGAATGTTGTTTTTTAAACGGCCTAGCTAACTGATCTAGTCCTGATTTATCCATTTTGAGTCTGATGGGCAACAGGAGAGCAAGGCTATTTTTGCAAATATCATAAACAGCATAAACCAGACAGGGTTCAGGAAGCGTAAATAAGATCATATAGGTATCAGGAGAGTCTTTGCTCCAATAGTACATTTTGAATTGGCAGGCCATCTTCTAAAGTTAGCTCTCCAACATCAATCAGTTTTAAAATTCACTCAACTGACTGTTGGGGACTAAATCAGAGCACGTGAGGGTTCTATATGAAAGAGTTTGAGAAGTCGTCCTGGTCTGGGCCATCAACCAATTCCCTTAAACATCACGATATTAACCCCACAGCTGCCCGGTCTGGGCCGTTTGTCCCCAGGAAGTTCTACTGCCCCGAGCCAAATGACATGTTCAAACAGAATACTCCCCCTTGATCAAAGTGCAGTCCCTTCCCACTGGCCAAAACAGAATCTGTTACATGCTGACCTATACACTGATTA
The DNA here is from genome assembly GCF_036324505.1 of Eleginops maclovinus. Lineage (NCBI taxonomy): Eukaryota > Metazoa > Chordata > Actinopteri > Perciformes > Eleginopidae > Eleginops > Eleginops maclovinus. Next base: position 1,086,551 of record NC_086367.1, on the reverse strand, counting down.
GCAAACACTTTCCCTCATCAGAAGTCATCTTCAGCACAGCTCAGGGTGTTGACTTATGAAAAGGAATACACAGAGGCAGCTGGCTCTGATCCAATCCCTCTGCAGATCTCAATTCTGGATCACAGGGTCACAAGATCTGCCTTTAAGTTCTCTGAATCATCTGAACATCAGACCTTTTCTTTCACCCTTTCTGGTTTTGCATGTAAACTGTGTAACTAATTGACTTCTAAATGTATCATTCTTAACCATGAAACCAATTATGGCACATGTGGAGGGTAACCCATCTGCTTCAGCCCAGTGGTGGTTTTAGATTCCAATTTCACTTTGGGGGGGGCCGGTGTTGGGACCAGTTTTTTTAATGAGAGGGGCACATTCCAAAGGAGACAAAGACAATGTTCAAGAGTACAGCACTTTTAGTTCAGTGTAAATTCATAACTGGCAAAAAGTACGCATGAAATACCATTATTGGTGTTTGTTTTAGTACCAGAATTAACCCAATGACTTAGAGATATATATTATTTCAGTTGAGTCACTTATTTTCAGTTACTTTTGGCCCAAGTTATAGCACAGTCCCCCCCACCAAAAAAGAAAACTGCCCATGGACAAGCGCGCAGGATGCATCAGATAGAGAGGTTGGGACCAATTCTACAGCAGAGACCTCGTTGTATTTAACCCATTTAAGCCGGGAAAGCGTTGCCGCATTTCTACCATTAAAACCGGAGGCACTGTTGCGTCATTCTACCATTGAAGCCGGGAAAGCGGATACGTAATTTTCTGGTACAAGAGCTCTGTGGTATTTTTTTTGCATTGATTATCAGAATATACACGTGGCATTGTTTGGATTTTTTTTCGAGCAGTCATGGCAGACTGCGGAGGGAATTCTGAAATTTGTGAAGGTAGTGATATTGACGAACTGCACAGCGCTGATGACATTATTGCTGACGACTTTGAACCCGTAGAACCAATCGACCGGGATTTAAGTTAAGACATATGTTTGAAGACCGCGACGATGATGACCATGAGTTCGAAGGTTTTGAAACTGAGTGGAGCACGGAGAATTATCCACTCTAATCCACAGAGTTTTTTCAACCGCACCCCAGGGGTGAAAGTCGATTCACCTGCAGAGGCACTCATGAAAGCCACAGCTGTAAGCTCTCAAATACTTTTTGAATTTTGTTTTTATCTGCTACAGAGGCTGATAAATCAATTATTAAGTAGGCGTTGACACAATTGCTGAATTTCCAGAAACACTTCAGGTTTTAGGGGGTTCTTCTAAAATCGCCCATAGGTTTTCCAGGCATTTTTTCCAGGCGTTTTAGGCCTAAATGGGTTAAAATCAGCTGTTGTTCTGCACAGACAGCTCGTCACAGACCCAGGCCACAATCGATCGGACTAATCAGATGACTTCGCCTGCAGTTTAGCCTGACTTTCCTCCCAAACGAAGGACAGCTGTCAGTTCTGCTGCTGGTGAAGAGTGACCAGCACAAAGTCAACCAGCCTGCTGAGGCAGGATTGGGTGGTTGGATGGATGGCTGATAGTGCTGCTATAGGTTTGGAATCATTGAGCCCCCCCTGTTTATTTCTTGTGTTGTTGGTTGTGTATCAGGTGGCGATATTGCGGCATGGCTGCCAGGACCTGACCGCTGAGCGAAGACGTCACTCAGTGGACACTCACAGCAACGGATGAGAGCTCGGAGGGACAGAGCGGCAGATGAGAGGATGGACTTTGACCTTCCCACTATCTGTTTAATACCCCCCCCCCCCTTCCAAAAACAACAAAAGTGATTGGTGATTCACTACGGGTCCCTGCCCTGAGTGCTTTGCATGCAGCCTACAGTGACCTGACGGAGGAGCAAGCTGTGGTCTGTGTCCTTCAGAAACAGACAAAGCAGCACAGAGGGAGGGGCGTGATGCACAGAGGAGGAGAACATCAGATATGACTTGTTATGTTTAAGATCAATAACATGACAATCTGACACATTTTTATACTACTGTTTTTTCATAGGAATTTTGATTTTGATTTTATTTGATTTATTTCAAATGTGTAAAATATATACAATAATACAAGCAATTATAATAATAATAAGGAGTTGAAACAAGAGAATTATGATACTGTACAAACTTAAGCAGTATTAAATTGATAAACAAAACATATTATTGACTTACAAATTAAATATAAACAAATGATCTATCTGATTATACATCACGAAACACCAAAAGGTGTGGGAAGAAGTTAACACTTATTTAATCCCACACCTTCTCCCTAAAATGATATTATTAACATTTTTTAAAATTTTTATATTACTATTTGCACACAGCCATCACAAGAGAGCCTTTAAATTCAGAAAATATGTTAGCTTTTTTGGTTTGTAATAGAAAATCTGTCTTTCGGACATAGAAATACCACTTACAAGTTTTTTTGTTAAGCAGTAGCCATCAGTTCTGAGAAAGAGAAGCGTGCCACTCTGAGAGAGAACGCTTCATCAGCAGAAGGTCCTGCTGTGAACAGGAGACGTGTGAGGGGACAAATACAACAGGACTGAAACAGAGAGCGAAGAAAACACTGCTAGGTAGCCATAAAAGCCTTTTTTAACTTTTCAGAATACTATTTGTATGTACAGATTAGTATTTATAATGGTGTGATGCCGGGTGATGGTGTGTTGGTTAATTAACCCCGGGGGGGTCAGTTCTCTTTGGATGTTGAGAGGCACAGCTGACGAGTACTCCGCTGAAGTACGATTTTCAACTGAGTTTTAAAAGCTGGTATTGCTACTTGTACTTAAGTACAAAATCTGAGTACTTCTTCCACCCCTGTGTGCAAGTGGATTTGAACGTGATTTGAGTAGGAGGAAAGTTAAAGGGATCCCCAAAGATGGTTTTCTCTTGGGTCACATGGTGGCTGAGCTTGTGTTTTCCTTTGATAAACACACTGCTACTCCACAGGTGACAAAGACAAACATCAAGACACGTACATGATGATCAACAGGAGAAAAAGAGAAATTTCATTAGACATGAATCCCATCGCTAGTCTTAAAGCAGATGTGTGACCTAAACAGAAGATGCTTAATGTGGCCAGGCCTCCCAGGCACGATCCTGACTCCATCCAGAATCCCTGGCCCCGCTCACTGAAGGCCTGCTGGGCCAAGCTCCTAATGGGATCCAGATTGGGGCAAGTGTCACCGTGGAATTCGTCAGAGGGGGGAAACCGAGGAAGCTGGCTTCATCTTCTGCCAAGTCCAGCAGCTTAGCAGTGTCAAGTCAGCAGAACTCGGCAGAGACCGAAGCTGCGTACAAACCCACTCGTGGTTCTGTGAGCGGGGCGATCCCACTCTTTCAGGGAATTCCACTGCACAGCTCCTCCTTATGTTCCCTGGCTTCGGATCTATCGTTGCGCTCGCCCCACCCACAGCTTGATTGGTATTCACATGAAGAACTTACCCAGATCCTTTAACAGAAATCAGGAGAGGACTGAGGGACAGATGTACAGAAGGTATTGATACTGGACACAGAGGACTTTAAAGATATCACCTTTGCTTTGTTTACATTTCTTCAGCAGTCATGCAGAGGGACAGGTACGCTGTCTATCTGCTCAGTGAAACACAATGTAATGAATTGTTGTTTTGTCTAACAATAGTGATGCTCGCATTTCCTCGACAACCAAACCTCTGCTGCCACTTGTATTATTTCTCCACACAAAAAGCCCAAGTTGAGTGCAGCATGTTCACACTCCTCTGGTATGCGTTGACAGGCATTCTGAGAGATGTAGATAATTGGAGTTGAGGCAAGTTTTGGCATCAAAATTTCAGTCTCAACACAAAGCTTCATCACAGAATGACTCCTGGAATGGACTGAACATCACAGATGGATGACACTAAAACAGTTTCAGAGTTTTTGAGCCAGTTTAAACCAGCCTGGCTCATCTCTCGGATGTTCACACACCTCTTTCATCAATCAAATTAATTATGCTGACTGTAACAAGAGCCATACTTGCTTCCTGTAGAAGAAATAACAGGAATTAGACAAACCTTGACACGGTGTCAGATACATTTTTTGAAGGTACACTTAGCTAATTACCTTCCTCCCAACTTTTAAGTAATGCATACGATGTCAAATAACGCTTCTGTTGCTAAGCCCAGTAAATGATAGGGAGCTGATAGGATGTCTTTTCATGTTTGTTTTTTTTACAAATTCATGCCAGTTTTCAAACCTCCTGTCAGGAGGTCACAGAGTGGAAGAGGGGCATTTAGGAAACATGGCATCAGTCTTTGTTAGATGTTGTATGAACGACTGAACATGACTGCTGCATGAAGGAAACCAGCAGAACTTCTTCTCTGCCTCACACCTGAAAATGCTTCATGTCTTCCTGACAACAACAGCTGTTAGAGCAAGGTGTCAGAAGTCCAACTTAGGAGAACCTGTTATATAATCACAAGGTGGACTGTAGGTCAGCCCACAATGAAGTGACAAAGCTGGGAATCTGAGCACATGTCATACATGGGTATGGGAAGGTCCTTCCTTCCTGCAGCGGCCAGGCTGTACATCCACCACGGCCCCTGGTAAACCCCCAAACACACAGATTGGAATTCCACCTGATGTGCAACAACACTCTGTAAATATAACACTGTGTTAGTTCCCTAGAACAAGTGGTACTTCTCTGCAGGAATGAGGTGTGATTGGGTGAATTGTGAATGCTAAGGGTTTGTGAGTAAATCTGTCTGGAATTTGTAACTGTAATGTTACTGTAAGACACACATCTTACATGTTGTTAAGAACGCATTACATGCAATGTCATGTTTGTGTGAAGTCTACAGTGAGCTCAGCACTGACTCACTTCCCTTAGCTCTATAATGCAAGGTGTTCCCACTGAACATCTTCCATCCATCACCCTAATAGTGTAAGCCCTCCAATATTTATGCAGGGATTAAAGCTTTTTAATATGCCAACAGTTAAGAGGGCTGATTATGATGAAGTGTGTTAATATCTCCATGAATAAACCAGAGTGAGGAAACCCAGGAAACTAAATGGAAGACAGAAAACGATGTGATGGTGTTTATTCATAAATAAACCCACTAAAGAAAGAAAGTAAACATCCTTATACTGCGGGTTAGTTATCTAGGTCCTGCTCTAATAGGGAAAAATTGATCTTTTTGTTTGTTTGTGAGTGTGTGTGTGTGTGTGTGTGTGTGTGTGTGTGTGTGTGTGTGTGTGTGTGTGTCCCACCTCTCCTCCTCACAGCAAAGCCTCTTAATAAAGCATCAGTTAAAAAGTGAATGGATCAATTAGGCAATTTATCCAGCTAATCTTTGGCAGGGCCCACCTTTTTGATGCCGCCAACAAAGTGACAGAAAACATTGTTAATGCATCCAAAAAATAAAAGGGGTTGCTTCTGCCCCTTGCTCCCAAATGATTTGGATAATTTGCCTCTCGTTGAGAGATGGAAGGCAGCCGGAGCTCTCCGTCTCTGGCAGTCAGCATGTAAGCACTTCTCCACCAACTTTCCCCCAATATCTCCTCTCTGGAATCAGCTAAATGGCTATTAGGCCAGCGCCTCCTGCCAACGCGCTCTCCATAATCACAAGGAAGAAGAGGTGCTAGTTTGGATGGGCTCTTTGTGTGACAGCTGTGTGTATTTGCTTTGGCAAGTGTGTTCTGTGTGTGCGTGTACCATTAGGATTTAATATGAGGGGTCTTTGGGGAGGCGTACCATACGTGCTTCAGAATGTGAAATTAGAGGGAAACATACGATATATCTAAGGCTCACTTCTATACGCAGGCATGATTCTAGCAGGTTCTAGGGGGGGGGAGCCTGTAGGCTTAAGGGTTAGATAGGCATCACAGTGGCGTGTTCTATAAATACTAAACTGGATAGAGAATTTGTTGAAAGCAAAATGTCTGAGCTAGCCTGCAGTGTTGGAAGAAGTACTCAGGTCCTTAAAAAAGTAAAAGCACAAATACTACAATCTTAAAATACTCCACTATAAGTAAAAGTCCTGATTTCAAAATGTTACTTTTGTAAAAGCTAGAAAGTGTTGGCATCAAAAAGGACTTTAAGAACAAAAAGTAGTCGCTTATGACCCACTTCAGAACTATATAAAGTACAGCATGAACTATCAGCTGAAGGGAACTGAAGTATCAATACTACTCGTTATGCATAATGCATCTTTTCACAGTATTATATTGCTATGGATAATATATCTTCCAGTTTCTGTACTTGTCAGAGCATTATATTGTAGTTTGTAAATGTGGAGCTAGTGTAGATGTTTGAATACTGTGGAGATCAGTAGTACAGTACTGAATTTGACCATATCAGCTTATTATGTGTTATTATATGTGTATATGTGGAGTAGAAGTATAAATGGAATTACTCAAGTAAAGTACATATATGTCAAAAAGTACTTAAGTTTCAGCTAAATCCTCTCCTTTTTACAGGCCCTTTCTGTGCAAGTGGAGACGCCATGACTCCAGATGAAGTCCCTCAACCTCTGAACCAGCAGTGTCCAAACATTTTTCACTGGGGGCCCAATTCAGAAAAACCTACCAAGGGCCCCTCAGTATATTGCCTCATAACTGAAGTTATATGTCAGGAAAATTAATTGATTGTAGGTGAATTATGCTTGATACTTGAATATGCTTAAAGAAACAAACAGCCTACATCTCAGCTCTCCATAGGATTTCATGATTTTGTTTCTAAAAATATTGAAGCAGAAGCCTCACGTATGAAGGGTATATTTCAAGCTTGTTATGCAAATAAGTTATTGGGCTTCTTTAAAATTAGTTTGAAAATGTTCTTAACTTTAATTGAAATAATTTATTGGAAAATTTAGCTTATTAACACATGAATACTGTGCAATATTTGTTCATATATATTTAAGAAGTATAATAAAACAAAAGCACAAGTTGGAACACCCCTGTCCTAAACCAATGTGATTGTTGTCTGCAGACTGAGATGTTGCCTGATGCTGGTTTCAGTTAAAAGCATCTGAACCCTTTACTGTATTCTCTGGTCTTGTAGCCTGTCTGCTGCTCTGGTAGCCGAACCGGCCTCTCTTTATCTAATATATCTTAGCTCCTGTTAACATGAGCCAGAATTTGTATGTTAAAAATGATTTTGTTAAGAATGATTCATAGTTGTATGTGTAATTGGCTGTTTGGCTGGGGAGGAAGGGTTTTTGGGACTGGTGGCTGGAATGGGCTTCTCCTCTTTACCTCACGCTGCCAGAAGACACTTAACAAGCTGGCAGTAAAACTGGAAGGGCCTGTTGAGCATGTGGGCAAACATTAAAAGCTCTGGATTTGAAGTAAAATTTTCCAGACATGATTATTAAAACCCTGTGCCAGTGTGTGAGTGTGTGTGCCTTTGTGTCCATGAGTGTGCCCATATGTGGACCTGAAAAGGCCCCTCTGAGAACCCTTGTGAATGCATATGCACCGTCCACTGTGTGTGTGTGTGTGTGTGTGTGTGTGTATGTGTGTGTGTGTGCGCCCATGGTTCTGTGCGTGTGATTACTCCAGTGAGATCAATTATGGCCCTTTTTAGCCCGAATCACTGTGTGTCTTTCTTCACGACAAAGCACATATAACGGTGCAGTGTGTGTGTTTGTGTGTGTGTGTGTGTGGGGGGAGACAAAGCCAGATCTGCACTTCCCAGAGAACATGTTCCTCTTTGTTCACACTGAGGCTCTGTCTGCAGGCTGCATGCTGGCAGCAGCTCTGATGACCTGCAGCAAGGGGGAATATGTTTCCTGTCTCCACATCACTGCAAACACTCTCACAGCCACCAGGTGGATACTGAGAGTGTGTTGTTACTAAACCCTGACAAGTAGGCACAACACAATTTAATTCAATCATTAAGCAGAATCACTGACACATGTTTTGCAGGGCAGAATTTCAGTAGCAATGTTGAAACAAAACTGAGCGACTTTATTTTAAAAGCATCTATGTCACCGAGCTAGCTCCTCATTGTGGACATTTTTTTTTTAATTGATTTATTGGTTCCATGGCTCTGAGCTGTGTTTTCCTGCAGTGTGCAGCAGGTGCTCTGACAACAGTCTGACGGAAAAAGTCAGGTTAAATGCTGTGAAACGGTCATGGCTTTTCATTAAAATGTAAGAGCCTATAATCAGAAGGTATAGCCCTCTATCTAGAAATGGCCACACAATATGATGTGACCCTCTGTGGACAGAGTCCTTCCAGTTGTGCCTATTATCTTGTTTATCTGACTGAAGTTAAAGGTTCCTAATTATGCTATATTTGAACATTATATTGTAGGGCCATATCTATACTAAACATGTCTGAAGTGTTTTGCTCAAAATACCAAACAGATCCCCCATTGTATCATGCCTCATCCCCCTGTATTTCAGCCCTGTTCCTGAAGTGCTGATTCTGTGACTGTCGCTTTAAATGAACTAGCTGCTGCTGGCCACGCCCCTTTGGAGCTGCTGCTGGCCACACCCCTTTGGAGCGTCATGATCTCTCCTCTGAAGAGTTTTCTACCGGGAGAAACTCAGCTTAACGCTGCCGTGATTAAATGCCATATTATGTTCCAAACCACATCCAGCATTATTTCTGAAACACTTTTCAGTGTTTACCACTAGAACAGAGACATTATATGTATTATATTAAACAACTGTAAGTCCCTCCTGCAGACATCCTGCACAGAAATACAGCTGGGGGGGATTCAGCTTGCGACTTTATATTGCAGACGATAAATTGGGACCAGCCCACATTTCCGATATGACGTCATAACCGAAGCAAATCTGGATCAGCTCGTTTGTACCCCCGTTTTTAGAGATGTGGGTATGGAGGCAAAGAGAGAGTATTGTATTTCCTGACACTTTGTGAGTCTCCTTACACACCGGGGACACATATTTATGTATAAAAGACAGCAAAAAGTGAATTTTGCATGATAGGGGACCTTTCACTTCCATCTTTAGTCAGGAATCAAGCTGATGCTGTTTTGACTGCTCCTATAAAAAAGTATCTTCTGTACAAAGCACTAGCAAATGATTTGGCTTTAAGTGGAGCTATTGCAGAACCACTTAATCTGGTTGGGTTTATAGACAGGAAATTAACCTGCCGGATTGCTGCTTTTTAGTTGGTATGTTTTTGGTTGAAAGAACTTATTGTAACTCACTTTGGATAAACAAAAACAGTAATGTAATAATGCACTTGTTAGCAATATGTCTTCAACCTTAACAACAGTAAATATTCACCATTCAAATAGATAGATCATGTAATAATTCAAAGATTCATACAAATATTTTGGATTCTCTTTAAAAATACCTTTCCTTGAAGAGAAAGCACGTCCTTGTTGTACCGGAGATCTGCAGTCCTCCTGACGGTCTGAACTCTGGAGCAGCCAGTGGCATCTTCCAGAATCCGCTCTGAAATGTTCCTCAGATTGGCTGAAGACAGTGGATCTGGAGATTTTAAATCTGAACACCTCTTCACGGATAAATCTGCGTTTTAACATGGACTCAATTATCAGCGGGAGCTAATCCCAAAGACCCTTTTAACCTGGAATGTTCCGTGGGGCCAGGAATAACCACGCTCCTGATTTAGGAAATCAAAGACAGGTAATTAAAATCATAATGGTCGTGGTTAAGATGATTATCGTCGGGGCTCCAGATAAGGCAACCTCCAGCAGATTTCCACCCTTTTTAAATATTTATGGAATATGATTAGTCCGTGGGGCAAGAGCCGTGTCAGAAGATTTAAGGATGACTTGCAGATCAAGAGATGGAAATAAGCATCTTAACAAGGCGAGGAAATGAGGGTGGAAATAAAGAGGAGAGGGAGACAGAGAGAAGGGAGGGAGCGTTGGAGTGACCAGGTGTGTACGCATTCACTGAAAACCATTCTCTGTGTGTGTGAGTGTGTGTGTGTGTGTGTGTGTGTGTGTGTGTGTGTGTGTGTGTGTGTGTGTGTGTGTGTGTGTGTGTGTGTGTGTGTGTTTCTGAAGAGGGGCCAGGTGTGTGTCCGTAAGGCCAGGGCTCAGGTTTAACAAGGACTAACACAGAAAGAGACTGTAGGGCAGGGATGGATAATAATCAGTGGGGGGGAACCTACTCTTTTTATTTTTTCTGATATGTTCATAAAGGCAGTCAGCTGATAGAAAGGTTACACTGATTTAATAGGGGGCAGACAGGCCCTGCCCCCCCTCCCCCTCCTCAGGATGTTTCACAACATGACTGACAGCTGAAAGGACAGTGATCCCTGAGGTCAACTCAAGGTCACTTCCTGTCTGCGACCCTTGAGCTCAGCAGATGCCTCCTGACTGCGAGGAGGTGGAGCTGGAAGTCTTATTTACTTCATCCACTTGATGCTGTAAGAAGTGACAACCCCCCCACTTCAGTTAGGAACATAGGAGCTGCTGCTGTAGGGTGCACTTATATCCCACAATACAGTAAGATATAGGGACTTGTTTTTAGACTTTAGTATCTCTTTTAATCAAACACTCTGAAAACATTTTATTTTCAGTTGGATCTCAGATGAAACTAGTTTTTTTTTTCAATATGTCACAAGGTTTTTTACGCTGCTGAGGTATTTGTAGAAGAGTCAAATGATAACTGAAAAAGCACAGCAGGTGAAAACGGAAGCAGGAAGTGGGTGTGTGAAGTTGGAAAGACTCAGATGCAACCACATAGGGCCGAGCCTGAATACACTGATCCTCTCAGCATGTTAATGATTTTATGTGAAATGAATTGATATCCTCCGTCTGATGGTGCTGTGCTCCTCGGCTGCGGCTTATAACCGAGTTAGTTTGAGACTGATGAGCCTGTTTAGTGGGTTATCTTTATGTTTATCTATCACAGAGTCTGTGCTGTTTGGAGTGTGTCAGTGCGCTGCCTCTGGGGTGACATGCTACACGCTGCTGATTGATAGAGTGTTTATGACTCTCACAGAGGCTGACTGCTAACTGACGGCTGTGTTTTTGCGCAGTAATCGCCACAAAAAGAACCAGGGAGAGTATTTTAACACCAGCCTCGGGCCTGTCTGATCTCAGCCCCCCTCCAAAAAGCTTCTTCACAGGGCCTTCAGTGGTTTCTCTCCCAAGTGTGGGCCTGATCTGCAGGGAGGTGTGGCTGCAAATAGCAGAGGGAGGGGGCACGGAAACCTAAATGCACACAAAAGGGCCTCAGAGGGACAGTTGTCATTGACAGCACGGACCACCTCCACGATGCAGCAGCCTGTCAATCAAACGACTGTTAGTTACAGTGTGCTGGATCAAAGAGAGCGAGATGATACAGTTTGACTTTCAGCTGCAACTCACTTTAGAGAATCTACCCCGCCGTCATGCCTGACATATCCTGACACGTGTCTGTGTTTATCGACACAGTGTAGAGCGCATAAAGCAGTACAAATACACAAAAGCCCCTAAAGACTATCTTTCCTTTGCTCCATCACATGAAGCTGAAAAATCATTATTTTGTTAACTGAACAACTGACTCTGTCAAATTAGCTACACATTTTAGTAATTGCTTTCGGTCACTCTAATGATATAGACCAGGGGTGTCCAAACTTTATTCACTGAAGGCCACATACAGAAAAACATACCAAGGGCTGGGCCCCTCACTAGAGGGGAGGTATATTGCCTCTTAAATTAAGTTATAAGTTAGCAAAATCAATCAAACTTGATACTTGAATATGTTTTAAGAAAAAACATTGCAGCTCTCCGTACGGTTGCATTTATTTATTCAGCTCATTCCTTAAAACAGAAGCTTAAGATTGCTTCTAATAAGGGGAAATAGGAAAAGTATATTTCAAGCTTGTTATGTAAATAAGTCATTGCACTTTATTTTTAGCAACTAGGATTTGTTTGAAAATGTTTTCAACTTTAATTGACTGAATTTATTTCAGTATTGGGCTTATTAAAACATGTAATATCATTTTAGATACATTTAACAAGTATCACATAAGACAAGATGGAGTTGATGTGTGGGCCATATTCCATTATTCTTTTAGAATTTGCTTTTGGCCAATTAAAAGTAGACAATGGGTCACATTTAGCCGCCGGGCTGTAGTTTGGACACCCCTGTTATAGACTAACTGGTATTAGGCTATTGTAAGTTGGATGTCTTCAATCAATTTAGTGTATGCTGTGATCCAGGTAGTAACTGTGATGGCATGAGTCCTTATAGGTTGACCCAACTCATCAACCCAGACTTCTTTAAATTGTAGGTGCTACTATCAAGACTCAATACAAAACATAATTCCCTTTTTGATTGATGGGAGATCAGCCTTACACACTCACATGGTGGACACAAAACCCAAACCATATCCCTAAATCTGAAATGTCCCTCCCTAATGTATGTGATGTCTCTCATGAGTGTCCACACTGTTCCACTCAGACATATAGCTCCGGCTTACTGCGCTAGTTCCCTGTTTCCTCTAACCAATGCTCCACAAGGCTCTGTTCCAATTCCTCTGAACCAACCACACTCTGCAGGTTTCCATTCTAACCCAGCACTACAGCAGCTGATTCAAAACTTCACACGTCTGCAACCAGGAGGAACTCATCAGGGGAGGGGCGGATGCTGAGTCAGCACATAGACTCTGGCACATGGTTAGAGACCACTGCTCTAATATACGTAAGTTAGCAAATCTGTGTCTGGTACAGTGGGCTCAGTCCTCTCAGAGCTGACCACAAGTCCTCTGAGTTCAGACCTTGTCCTTTTCACCCCCCGAGTCCAGATGTGATCACAGCTGGATGTGACCACTCACCAGCCCATACCGACTCCATGTGACACACACTGCACTAACATGCCAAAAACAGTGGCCCTGTCACAGCACACACACACACACACACACACACACACACACACACACACACACACACACACACACACACACACACACACACACACACACACACACACACACACACACACACACACACACACACACACACACACACACACACACACACACACACACACACACACACACACACACACACACACACACACACACACACACACACACACACACACACACACACACACACACACACACACACAGGTATAACAGGTGCACAGGTGAACAGATAGGAGTTTAAAAAATGAATCGGACAAACAATCTTTCTTTTGATGGATCTGAACATTATTATGGGGGAGATCCAGAGAACCAGTGATAGAAAGCAGAGCCTGTAGTTCCAGAATCAGGGTCGGGTTACTTTAACAATGAGAGCCGTCATAATAACAGTTACATGTATTCTGTCCTGGCTGACAGATAGCGAACCAATAAAAAGAGACCCAGTAGCTTTGGTTGAAGTTGATTTACTGAATCTTCTCAGTTATGTTTTTTGGTAAAATGTTAGTTCCACTCCAAGGCTCAGACAACCAACTCTCTGTGGTGGAGCACTCTCTAAGCATGAACACTGAACACTGAAGGCCCTGGTAATTAAAGCTGCAATAACTCAAAAACACCACCAGGGGGAAACTTACTTTTTGCAGTCACTGACAGGAGTCAGAACACTCCCCGTTTGGTATAAAAACGTTATACCACTATTTACTCTTTCTTCTGCGGCATAAGTAAAACAACATCACTAATGGGTCTAAGATACTCCTTAATTACCCCTTGGCTAAGAGTCTTTACAATAACCTTACGGACCTTGGAGTCTGAGCTAGGAATAGCTTTAACTATCCGACCAAGAGGCCACTCATTACGTTTTGCTTGAACGTCCTTTATCAAAACAATGTCACCCTCCTGGAGGTCAGGCTTCTCCGTGATCCACTTCCTTCGTGGCTGAAGCGTTACCAGGTACTCCAGTCTCCGCCTTTTCCAGAAGGAGTCTGCCAAACTCTGGACCTGGCGCCATTGTACCTTGCATAGATGGTCCAATTTGAAGTCTCCCAGGGGTGCAGGAGTAACACTCGCCTTCTGTTCAAGCTCAGTCAAGGAGTCAGTCTATGCCTTCCACTGTGTCTCTTTCTCCAGTGGAAGAGGTGTGTCCCACTCGTACTGTTCCGAGGAAACGTCTCTCACCAATGCTTTGCCTTGCACTGTGATGGGGGAAGCGAATCCAAGGGGATCATAAAGACTATTTACCGTGGACAGCATGCCTCTCCGAGTAAATGGTTTAACATCTCTCGACACTTTGAAGGTGAAACTGTCAGTTTGGAGTTCCCAGCTTAAACCCAAACTCCTCTGGAGGGGCAAGAGGTCTGCTCCCAAATCTAAATCTTCCACAGGAAAAGCCTCCATGACCTTTGCGCTATTTGAAGCTAACATGTGAAGTCTTAAGTTGGACTCGCTGCAGGAGATCGATAGCTTCCTCCTCCTTGGCCACTGAAGCGAGTCCGTCATCGACATAAACATTTCTGAAGACGAAATGCTTTGCATCTGTACCATGTTTGGTCTCTCCATGTTCTGCAGCTTTCCTCATCCCGTATGTTGCTACAGCTGAAGACGGACTGTTCCCGAACACGTGCACAGTCATCCAGTAGTCAATCATTTCCTTGTCTGGATTATTATCTTTATACCACAGAAACCGAAGGAAATGGCGGTGATCCTCTCTAGCCTTGAACTCATAGAACATCTGTTCTACATCGGCAGTGACAGCCATCTGCTCCCTCCTGAACCTTAGTAGAACACCAACTAGAGTGTTTTTGAGGTTGGGTACACTGAGAAGCATGTCGTTCAATGTTGTTCCTTTGTACTCCGCACTGGAATCAAAAACCACTCTTATTTTCCCAGGTTTCTGGGGGTGGTATACACCAAAAGTTGGCAAATACCAACACTCCTGCCCGCGTTGTATTTGAGGAGCTGGTTCTGCGTGGTGGTTGTCAATGACCTTCTGCATAAAATCAAAGAAGTGTTCTTTCATGTCAGGTCTCCTTCTGAATGAGCGTTGGAGAGAGAGGAGTCTCTGGGAGGCCTGTTCTCTGTTATTTGGAAGGGGCTTACGAGGGGAACGAAAGGGTAGCGGTGCCACCCAGTGGTTTTCACCCAGCTATGTATACTTCCTTGTCCATAATTCTGAGAAAATCGTTGTCATCCACTGACATGGCTAGTTTGTCATCGTCAGGTGTTTTCTGAAACACACTTTCCCCCAGACCATCCCGACACGTCTCCTGAAAGATGTCCTCACTGTGAGAGGGCGTTTGAAGACTGCACTGGGTCAGACCTTTAAGCCTCTCCTTTATATGGATGCTGTTGGTGCATGGCTTAAGGAAAGAGGAGCGTCCATTTTGAAGAACGTGAGTCTTGTAGGCGTTGACTTCCTCTGTCTTGTGAGCGCCACCTAAGCATAACTCTCCAACTATGACCCAGCCAAGGTCAAGGTGCTGGGCGTACGGTAAGTTGTGAGGCCCGTTAACGCTGTTCCCTTACTTTATGCAAGCTCAAAATGTCTCTGCCTAACAGAAGCAGGATGGGAGCACTGGCGTCAAGCGGAGGGATCTTATCAGCCACTGGTTGGAGGTGAGGAAAATATTGGGTGCACTCAGGGGTTGGGATCTCTGATCTGTCGTCAGGCAGGTAGTTGCACTCCAACAAGGTGGGAAGTGTCACCTTGGTTCTCCCGTCAAGTGACTCCACTATGATGTTACTCGCTTTCCTCCCTGCAGTCTCCACTGTGCCGGAGCATGTTTTCAGAGTGTAGGGGGATGCACTGCTATTAATGTCTAGTAGATCAAAGAATTGTGATTTTACTAAAGACCGGTTGCTTTGGTCATCTAGTACTGCGTACACCCTGTGAGACCTACTTGGACGGCAGATTTTTCAGCAGGATCTGGGTTTGGGGGCACCGCCGCATATCTCGATGCACTTGGAGGTGACTATAGGAGGTGCAACATCTTCACTCTCCCCGCTTTGCTTGTCCTCAGGTGAGTATTCAGCCTGCCCACCAAACGACCATGGAGCTGGACCAGGATGCATCACTGAGGTATATCTGTCACTCTCACACTCTACACATTTAAGCGTGGTCTTGCAATCTTTAGCCATATGCTTGGTGCTAGCACAACATCGAAAACAGATTGAATTCTCCTTTAAGTATGTTTTCCTGTCATCAAGATGTGTTCCTCTGAACCCACGACATTTTGACAGTGGATGAGGTTTGTTATGTATAGGACATTGTTTGTCCGGTTCATTTTTCTTCACAGATGTACTAGCCTGCATGCACTAACTGCGGCAGTGACATTAGTTTACCTAACTTTCCCAGCTGATTTTGGAAAGTATTTTGGTGGCTTTTCCACCTTGAATTGACTGGGGGTAGAGGAAAAGTTAAATGCAAAACTGGGCTCGTTGCGGGTCTTAGCCTGGGAACATACAAAGTCAACAAAAAAGCTGAATGGTGGGAAAGGGACATGGTAATCCTCCTTATATCTGGATCCCTGTGTGATCCAGCGTTCCCGCAGTGAAAAGGGAAGCTTTTCGATTATTGGATTCACACCTCTAGCTGTGTCCAGATACATGAGTCCAGGCAAGAATCCCTCAGCCTTTGCAGCTTCTAGCTCTTTTAACAAGTCACCTAACTCTCTGAGTTTGTATGTGTCCTTGTTAGAGATAGCTGGGAAATTAACAAAATTTTTCATTAGCGCACTTTCAATCACCTCTGGGCTTCCGTATGTGTCCTCCAAGCACTCCCATGCCATTAAAACACCTGCTCTAGGATTATTTACATGTACTGACCTTATCCGCTTGGCTTGAGCTGATGACTCGGGCCCGAGCCATTTGACCAGTAGGTTGAGCTCTTGCTGCTCCGATAGGTTTAGCTCTCTTGTGACTGCAAGGAAAGACGCTTTCCATGCCCAGTAATTTTCTGGACAATCATCAAAGGCAAGGAGCCCAGAGCTCACCATCTCTCTTCTCATAAGATACTGGGCTAAGTCAGGGGTTTGAGGTGATGAAGGTGAGTATTTGTTGTACTGGGCAGGGTGAGGGGCTGGAGGAGTAGCTGCTGTGTATTTCCTTTGAGTGTCAGGAGTAACAGGTGGATATTTATGCTTTGACAAAAATATCTTTGGGGCAGGGGGACGATCATAGCATTCATCAGTGACCGGTCTGTGTCCAGTTTCCTCCTAAACAGACTCGTACAGTGACTCTTGTGCCTTATCGCTAGAGGGTCGGGTTTTCACTGTTTCAGGATGCAGGATTGGTGACAGCGGCATAGCATCTTGAAGCTCTTGTGGAGCATGTGTATCAAATTGCTGGGTTTCTATGTAGTCTTTGGTGCGTTTTATAGGAATTTCAAGAGCTAAATCCTGTAACTCACCAAGAGTGTCTTTTCCCTCATCTTCGACTGCTGCTGCTGCTTCGAATATTGCTGCCTCTCTTGATGCTGCAGTAGCTTCTTTCTCTTGTTTTAACACGTGAAGACTTGCCTCTATTGAAGCCTTTTCTTTCATCATGGCTGCCTCCTTTTCTGCAAAGGATACTTTAATTTTTGCTGCTTTGGCCTTAGCTCTGGCCCTTGCCGCAGCAGCGCTGACCGATGTCCGGGTTGAAGCTCTGGAGGAGTTGTGTGAAGCTGAGACTCGAGACCTCGTCTCCAGCTGAGACCGACGTTCTTCATGGTTGCTCATCTTGCAGTGTTTCTGCGTGCTGTTCACAGTTGTTCAATTGCCTTTTCCCGCTGTGTGGATAACATTTTACTATTCTGTCCTGGCTGACAGATAGCGAACCAATAAAAAGAGACCCAGTAGCTTTGGTTGAGGTTGATTTACTGAATCTTCTCAGTTATGTTTTTTGGTAAAATATTAGTTCCACTCGAAGGCTCAGACAACCAACTCTCTGAAGTGGAGCACTCTCTATGCATGAACACTGAACACCGAAGGTCCTGGTAATTAAAGCTGCAATAACTCAAAAACACCACCAGGGGGAAGCTTACTTTTTGCAGTCACTGACAGGAGTCAGAACAACATGTCTAAAAATGTAACCAGTAAGCTATCAGAATATTAAAGTAATGTATGTGATACTTTATGTCACTTTTGGATTACCTCAATTTCAAATGCAATGCAAATAAAACCAGAGATAATAAACAAATAATTAACAATAAGATGTGGTTTTACTTAAGTGTACGTAACAATGTAACGTTATAAAGAAAAGAAAAAGTTATTTCACATAAAGAACGTAGTGACAGTAAGACTTAAAATAATCAAAAGCAGACTACATTTTTATTTAATAAACCAGGTTCTGCTTAACAAAATTAAAAAGTAGAATTAAAGTAGCCTTAATATAAACCATAAACGTAAGCAAGATGGCGCCGAGGATGGCTGCTGTGTCTCGAGTGCCTCACCAACTCCACATCTTAGTGTTTTTATTGTTTTACTTTGTTGGTTGTTTTTAACTTTTTTTGCAACATGCAAACCGCCCAAGCGAGCCCTATCATCCAATCTGATAGAGAACAACTTTTACACATCAGGTCGCTGGTGGACAGCAATAATCCACCAGGACCTGCAAACAATGGAGAGTCTCTGTGTTTACCTGCTGGAGCTCTACCTGTGGAGCGCAGGAGGAAGAGACGACGAGGTTCCCGGCCCGGGGTCCTGGTCAGGCTGAGGAAACGTGAAAACAGGCCTCCTCTACCGAGTTTACTTCTGGCAAATGTCCAATCCCTGGATAATAAACTGGATGAACTTCGTGGCAGGATGGCATTTCAACGGAACATTAAGACCTGTAATGTTTTGGTTTTCACGGAGACTTGGCTCGACCCCACGATACCGGACTCCGCCATTGCTCCACACGGATTCTCCATTCATCGCCAGGACCGGACAATAAACTCAGGGAAGAGCAAGGGAGGAGGTGTGTGCTTCATGATTAACAACAAGTGGTGCTCAGATGTGGAAATAATTTCAACACCCATCACTGTCCATACCTCCTCATTCAACAGAGTATAGTATTTAAATACTTTCAATGTATTCCACATATGTATATATTTCACATCCTTAAATCTTTATTGTTGTTATTGTAAATATTCTTCTCTCTTTTTGCACTATTTTATTTATCTTATTTGCACCACGTATGTTGAGTTGTTGGAGGAGCATGGGATATAAGATTTTCATTGCCAACATACATTGTATATGCCGTGCATATGACCAATAAAACCTTGAAACCTTGAAAAGACAATTCATCCAGTCCGTCTGCCTATAATGTATCCATCTTTATTTCTAAATGTATTGTAACACTGTAACCCTGCTAGTAATCTCCATTTGGTCAATGTTACAGTAATCTGATTACTTGTCTTTTTTATGTAATTGAATAAAGTTACCCTTTTTTTGTATCCTGATTACATACTCTTGTAACATGTAATCCATTACTCCCCTGTCCTGAACATCAGTCCATTACTACAATAATGTGGCTATTGTTCACAGTATTGTCTGATATACAGTATGTAATAGAGAATGTAAAGTTCTTTGAGAACCTTGTAGAAAAAATAAATGCACTGAAAAAAACTTTAAAGAGTCCCAATCTTTGACGCTGCTGTCTATCCGACCCGCACACTGGAAGATATTCTTGCAAGCTGATGCACAGAAGAAAAGAAAAAAAAAACACAACTTTGAGCCCAGTATTTTGTTAGCAAATATTTCTGAACAAATGATGCTCGGCATGTCATCGGTATATTTACGATGGCTCAAAGACATGGCTGTGTGGGTCTAATTAAAAATGTGAAAGGGTTAGCAGCCCGTCGCTCGTTGCCAGCTCTTGGCAGCTCTCCTGTCAGGCAGCCAGCTGTTTAGTCCTGCCCTGAATTATTGCCAGACCCACTGCCAGGCATTGTGGGATTGGCAGGGCCGGGAGGAGAGCTATTGTGTTCAGCCACTGAAGGAAAGAGAAAAAAAAAGATGGAAGACGAAGCATTCCCCTTCTCACGTTAAGCAGAGACAGTCGGCAACTGCTGCTGATGTTAGGGAACAGACTCACACCAAACTCCAATAAATGAGACTTCCTGCTGCTTTAGATTTGTATCTGACCTTTACACTTTGTCTACATTCTCTAAAGTTTTAATGGATTTGTACATGAAGGAATGTAATTGTAATTGGCAAAACTTGTCATAACTCCAATATTAAATGTCAAAAAATCCTAATGATCAGATAGAAATCAGCATCATCATTAGTATGGTAATTTCATAACCAACCTTACAATAGTGTACGGAGGCCATGTTAATATAGATACACTTCAAATGTGATAGACTGTATTTGATACATTTCCTACCCAAACCCTGAATTTTCAAAATGTAAGATTTCTGAAATTAATATTTCTCAGAAATGTCCATTTAATTTACAAATGTGCAGAAAAGTATTAAAAAATCAAATAAATATAGGGACTATCCATGTTATTATCATTGTAATATATATTGTAATAATACCCTGTTAGCATATTTTATAATATCACATTTTTAAAAAGCAAGAGAAGAACTACCATTAAAGACCACGAAAAAGTTTCATTGAAAATAAAAATCTGTAGAAATCTTAATACGAATGTTTTTAGATTCAAATGAAAATAAAAGGGTACATTAACACATTGAAACCTAAGTCAAACGGAGTCTCAGAATGAGGAGGTATAAATGGGCCGTACTCCCTGGAGTCTACACTGTTGAATATGGATAAAGTAAGTGTGTGACGGTGTGTGATAGTGTGTGATAGTGTGTGACAGTGTGTGATAGTGTGTGTACCTTCTCCTGCTGCCTGATGTTGTGATCAGTTGGAACATCACTCCATGTAACAGGCCTGATCCTCCACAATCTGCCTCACGCTCTCCACCTCTCCCTCTCGCTCTGATCATCAGCCTCCTCCTCCCACATTGTTTATGTATAATTCATTATTTTTGCTAAGCATATAGGCCCTGAATGCATCTAACGGAGCCAGGCACTTCAAATGCTGCTCCGCCACCTTGCGCCGCTCAGCCCGCGCTTTAGCTCTGTGTGTTTTCCTCTAACTTCAAATGTTGCTTTTGAGTCTCAAATTTGATGTCAATGAAAAAAAAAAGAAAAGCAGGAAGCTAAAAGGGACGGTGTGCGCCGACAACAGCCAGCGACAACAAAGCCGCCCCCCCCCCCTTCCACCTCCTACTCCTGCTTCTTCTCCTTCCTCTTCTATTATCTTGTTTCTCTAAAAGGGCTGTATTTGTTTGTTCTCCTTTTGTTTTGCTCTGGAGACGCTCCCCCCCTCCTACTGCCCTCCTTCCCTTTCTCTCCCTGTTCTGCATTATGCTCCCTCCCTCCCTTTCTTTTTGTTTTCCTCTGCTCGGGTGCTCGTGGGCCAAAAGCTCATAATCATTTCAAAGGTCCTTTAAATATATAATAAGAGCTCTGCATTGTGATAAACAACATGTCACAGGCAGAGCAGCAGCATGGCTTCCTGTGCACCCTTCACACTCATACACCGAGCTAGGCGTGTGTGTGACCTGAGTTCTCACACACTCCGTCCTGCTGTTCCACGGAGTCTGGATGCAGAGGTGATGAGCATGCACTCTGGAGTATAATATTGGTCCAATCACAACAGTGGGACAAACAAATGAATGAGTCGAGCAATACTAAATGTTTTATACGCAGTCCTATACTTAGTATTACTTATTAATTAACAAGATGTATAATACATTGTTAATATTCTGAACTTCAACACTCAAATGCACTCATTCTGTTTCCATAAAAGACACAAGAGTTTCCCTTTTTCCTGTTTATCCAGAAATGATGTAAGAGTTGAGGAGTCAGAGTATTTAACACACCCAGGGTCAGCCCAACTTATCGTGAAGATAAAGCAAAAGCACTGTTAGCATACAAATCCTGGAAATAATTGGAATGCATTACTTTATTTTATTTCAAACGGTGTGTTGCAGACATGAGCTCAGAGAACGGTTTCCTGCTTTGACTGCTATCCTTCATGCTGGGATGTGAACACTGTTTCCTGCATATCAGGGATCTTTAGCAGCATCACAGGTGTGCTTACTTCCAGGTTCAGCTCCAAAGATCCTCTGGTGTAAGTGTTTATATTCAACCTGTTTTGGAGTTTGACCGAAATCATTTAATAATATCTCCAATTATTTGAATGACTTTATTTTTGACCAGTTGTTGCTCCAAACTGAAGATGCCTTTGCAGGAGTTAGAAACAAATTATTCCGATTATTCTGACACCACATGAATGCAGCATTAATGCATTTTCTCACCATGTTAATGGAGGTCAAACATCTGTGTATCTGCCCTGTGATTTGCAGGGCAGATACACAACCTGCTACCTGCTGCAAACCGTGATGTCCTCTTCCTCGGCCCACGCTCCACCCTGCCACCAACTTTCATGAGTAAGTCGTTTTTATCTAAATCCTGCTGTCAGACAAGCAGATGCAGAAACACGACGATAACATTCTATGCTTAACAAATGAGGTCATTCGATTGTTTTTTTCAAAAGGTTTTGTCTGTATAAGGACAACAGGTTAATGCACGTCATGCATGTCATGAAACCAGCAGACAACATTTATAATGTCTCCTTGGATAATGACTTTTGCTCAAATGAAACACATGATAAATCATAGAGCAAAAATATATATATGCCTCTGCACAAAAAAAAATGCAATTAGATTTAAGTTTTTTTTACATTTTTCAGGGTTTTTGTTTTTCTCTAAGTTATGCCATTTTAATGTATTAAGCCCCTTTGTATTCAAATAAATACTCGAGTCAGCATAGAGCCTCGCAGTGCTCATATGCCTGGTGGGTGTCAGCCTCCATCTAAATGTTGGGCTTTGCTCTGACTAACATGTGTGAGCTGCTGACACTGTTTGCCTGTAAACACGCTGCAGAGAGGCAGCTTTCCTCTCCACAAAGATGCTGTTTGGAGGAAATGGAGAAGCTCACCCCTGGCACTGCTTCTCCCCATAAATCTTTTAGCGTGTGCCTCTTGGCTAAATGACTTTGTACAGACAAAATTTAACCTCGATCCCGCCCTGCAAGCTGTGAGAGCGGTGAGAGCTGGAGACAAATGGAAGATAATTTCAACTAAAGGGAGACATTTTGTTGTGTGTGGTATGCTCGCATGGTTTATGTGAAAAGAGGGAGGAAATGCAACCTTAGGAGCAAATGTTTGCTGGTAAAATGCAGAGGCATAACGCAGCTATTAACATACCCTCAGAGGGAATGAACAGTTATTTGCCTTTTTAAGCAGGAAATA
The DNA here is from genome assembly GCF_036324505.1 of Eleginops maclovinus. NCBI lineage: Eukaryota > Metazoa > Chordata > Actinopteri > Perciformes > Eleginopidae > Eleginops > Eleginops maclovinus. The sequence continues at coordinate 1,063,452 of NC_086367.1, read as the reverse complement.
TCTGTGTTGCAAGAAAAAAAAAGGTAAGTGATCCAATGTGTTGTTATTTCCTGCATTGCATCACGGTGATACTCAGTGTTACGTGTTACAGTATTGCATTACTGTTTGCTGTAATGCAGTAATATAATGCATTACTGATTACATTTTGGTAATAAAATACCCGTTAGCCTATTTTTTTTATTTTACTGCCAGACAGAAAGACATTTGCCAAAGAGTTAGAAAAAGCACATGACCATTGTGACGGTGATTGATGCATATTGGATTGGCCTTGAGCCTTCACAGCGCCTATTATAAGTTGTTAGTAGCCAAAGGGCCTTCACAGTTGTTATACTACACCACATCGCCCTTCACTGGATCAGCTGCAATAAACATCATTTTAGCATTTAAAGCCATACGTTTGCGGTTCTTTTGGTGAAAGTAACTCAAAGTAATGCAAAAGTAGTGTAACACATTACAGTTCAGAGACAGTAATTATGTAATGTACCTTATAACTTTAAAAAGACAGTTATAAGTCATATGTACTGAATTACATTTTGGAAGTTACTTGCTCAACACTGGTAATACTCCTACAAACCAAATCTGTGTGCTCTGATCATGATCTGATTGAAAATTGACAGGTGACACTTTATTCAGTTTGATTCTATCTTAAAATATCAAAGTTACTGTTTTCAGTTGAAGATATTACAGATATTCATATATTTTTCTCTCAAGATACTGCCGTCTTCAGTTACTCTTAAGACTACAGAGAAATAAACAACGTAAAGCATTGAAGAGTTCAGCTGGCGTTTAGAGGATGAAATGGATAGATTTCACTGGGCAGACTGTGGCTCAAACCCCTACACCAACATGTTGATATTTGATTAACAAACAAAAACTGACAAACAAACCGGAGTGTTATTGTGCCTATATCCTTAATATCTCAATCTAGCAAATTGTGAGAAAAAAAAAAAAGGTTTTGATACGATCTGTTTATTTTCAGTTTCTTTTCTTGGTTTCTGTTGGGGTTTTGTGGGGGGTTTTTTAAATCAAGAGGGAAAGAGAGGTAATTTTTTGTATGTCTTTCAAAAATATTACTTTGACAATAAAGTACAAAATCATGAATCTCTATCCAACACACAGAAACACACTAGTGCCTACACTGGACAGTAGGATACACATTTAGAGGGACAAGTACTACAACCACTATTTCAGTTTGACAGAGATCTTGTTCGAGTGTAGCACTGGCTTCACTTAAACCTACTTTTCAAGTATCTACATAACACTCTGACAAACAGAACAAGCTAAAACAAACACAGAAGAGGATGGTGGAAGACGTTTGCAGACCCTGCTTTAAAAGGAAGAAGGCTTGATCCTTTTCTACTGTAGGTTTTAAGAAATGCGACACCAGAGTACACATGTCGAGTCATCTTGACTAAAGTCCAGCAGTGGCTCAGTCAGTAGGGGCTTGGACTGGGAATCGTAGGGTTGCTGGTTCAAGTCCCCAAACAGACATGAAATATGAAAGGCTGCAACTTGGAGAGGTCCCAGTTCACCTCCTGGGCCCTGCTGTGGTGCCCCTTGAGCAAGGCACCGGACACCTCCAATCCCCCCTCCCCATTGCTACCCGGGCGCTGCACAATAGCTGCCCACTGCTCCTAGTACTAGGATGGGTTAAATGCAGAGGACCAATTTCACTGTGTGTGCTCTGCTGTGTGCATGTGTGTGACCAATAAAGAGGGTTTCATCCTCCGATTCTTCTTCTATCGAGATTTTCCTGTGAACAGTTTTCTGCTGCTTCAGGAGAAAAGTGTCTCTCTGGACCTGAGCTCCAGCATTGTTTCTGTGTACTCTTCTTCTGTCAGTGTGTGAGGGACCTGAACACTGCATGTATTTGTATCAGTGACAATCTGAACAACAGAAAAAATAGAGTTCTCACATCTGGACACACAAACACACATCCCTGTCTCATGAACCCTGACATCTCTTCCCCATCTCCACTCTGAGTCTTAGTTATAAAGCTTGCATCTAACGCGTAGGTTTTCACTAAAGCGCTCATCATAGCTCATCAACTTTTCTTTATTGTGTCATGTTTTGCTCGTTGCTTGTCAGAAAAGAAGAAGTAAAAAGAAAATGGGGAAAGGATTTCTCCGTTCATCTTTAAACCTGTCTTAAGGAATCAAGAAAACACATCTGAGCGCAGATTCATCAGAGATGTGTGGAAACAAAAGGGAGCTGTCAAAAGCACAGCCTGTCATCAGCAGAAGTCTCTGGATAAGGCCAGTGTTCTTCCAGAAGCCAGGGCACTACCAGGCTTAGTTTCTATCATCTGTCTTTGAAAAACCTATTTTTATTCAGTCTACCGTGAGATTTGTGTCTTTATTCGGTGTTAATTCTCTGTCCTAATACTGTACAATGGGAATAAATAGAGCAAACTCTGCATGTCATTAACCTCTTTTAACCTCTTTTTTCTCCAAATGAATTTGATAAAGCGCCATGTGTAGTCTATACAATGTGACATCCAAGTATTCTCAGCAGGTACCATTCAGTCTGTGTGCAGATGAAAACTGTAGAGGCAAAGGGATTCTCTCCAAACTCACCATGCTATGATATCTGTAGACTAACATTCCACCACTTAGTGATGTGGAACCCTCTCTATGAGTTCAAAAACTGTTCAGGATTAAACAGCATTTTAAACACAAAGAAGTGTTCTCTGATCCAACCCCAAACCCAACTGCAACCCTTACCCTTGTGTGGACTTCAAAGCCTCTGAAAGTGTGAACAGTGTAGGGTCAGGACACACTGATCCAGACAAAGTAGCATAAAGCTGAAATATATCTCCAGATGTTTCTGAGCTCTGATGAATGTACTCTAATAATATCACTTCTATCCAGCCTGAAGAATATAGGTCTGAAAGTCCTCTTGCCTGCTCCTCATCTCAGATGTGAGTGTTCAACAGTGGCATTATTCTACATGACATGCTGCTTTACAAACCAAAGTGAGTCACTGTTATGGGACGGGAACTACCAGACTTTGACTGGATGTTTTCTGACCCAATACACCTTGGAAATTATGTCTCATGAATTTGTATATGTTATTACCAAATGCTTGAAAGATCAAAGAAGCAGTTTTTCTCTAACACGTAATAAGCTATTGTACGGACTATTATATAACTTTAACCGTCTCAGCAGAAAATGGACATGAACCATCATGTGTGATGTAAATCACACTTTGCAACTCCAGAGGACTACTATTATAGGAATAGTACATTTGTATCTTCATATTTTAGCCATGTAAGAACCTACCAAAGACTTTTCTCTTTAACCGCTGACCTTCGGGTCATTCATTTTGAATCATTTTTGGAGAAAGGTTTGCTCAGCCAGCATTGAGTTTTAAAAGCAAATATCAACGTGAAGAGAACAAGGTTTAGTGTAGAGAGTTACAATTTCTGGGGGGGGGCTGACACTTGAGGTGGGCTGTCAGTGTGTGAGTGTATACAGTGAGGGGCCGCAGTCGACCAGGCTTTGTGGTTTGAGGCAACAATGGATTTTCCCCTTGGCTTACACTCTCTCCCGTTAGCGCACACACACACACACACACACACACACACACACCCCGATTGTACAGCTGTAACAGTCAATTTTCCTGGGTGTGTTCAGTAGTCAGTGGTTTTGTCGTCAGGTAGATGCTGATTTCTACTAAACACCACGGCCCTTTGATCCAGAGTGAACGCAGCTCTGAGGCTGTCCACTGACACGCTATGGCTTTGAGCTAAATGCAAAAAACAGAATGCTAATATGCTAATTAAGACATGTTAGCAAGCAATTCCATTACATGAAGCGACTTTCAACCAGCACAATAACAGCAGTTACATTTGCTTCACACAATGCACAAAATGTAACAATATATTTTGCACATAGTAACTTTTAAGATGTGTACATTTTTATCAGTAATTTCATTTTGTTTTATTTTTATGTATGTTTATGTATGCACCATATACACCGGGACAAATTCCTCTCATCCGTTTACCTACTTGGCAATAAACCTGTTTCTGATTCTGATTCAAATCAGCCAAAAAGTGAGCTAAATTTGTTTAAGTGCTACAGTTAGTTTTTTTTGATTGATTACTTTAAATCAATCATTTTGTATGATATTTAAAGTTCAAGTTGCAGACAATTATAAACTCAAGTATTTATTCTTGTACTGCTATTTATTCTGACGACACCATCTAACTTATATATTTGATTGAAATTAAAACAGTTCTTTAATATCTTATATCCAACCAAATTGGAATAATTATGTCTACCGGTATGTGAATCCTTTCAACACGACAACCTTTGATCTGATTGATTCCCACCGGGAGTCATCCTGAGTGTGCAGGGCGGTCCAGTGTCGAGTGAGAAGGGAACTTGTCTTTAGTTGGATAATGCATTTGTCTGAGTCCATGCCTGCGCATGTACAGTACATATACAGTAGATGGCCCCCCCACATACACACAGTGTGTGTTTGCGGTGTGCAGAGGTATGCGCCTGGCTGCTGGAAGAGTGTCGGAGGGTCTGCGACTTCACAGGGATTCCAGTGAAAGGTTTTAATTAACCGCTGACTCTGGTCTTGGCAGCCGGTGTGAGATGCTTATTGAGGACTATAAATCTGCAGCAACGAGGACAGGGCCACACCCCGGGGCCCCGCAGACACCCGGCCGTCCCAGCCATCCACACCTCCCCACACCGCAAACCTCCAGTGCCAGCTCTGACACAGACCTGCTGCACTGTCTCCAGTGACACACACATACGCACGCTTCGCGCGCGCACACACACACACACACACACACACACGCTTTTTTGCTAGCTGATTTTGAAATAGCGTTGCATCACACTCTCACAGTGATGGTCTTGATCACACATTCAGTAACAGACTGATTTATCACTCAGCCTCCCTGTCCTCTGCTGGCTCCTATGAGGCTCCTAACACTCCACACCACAGCTATAGTAGTAATATGACATTTTACATCAGCACATGCAACTAATCATCAACAAAAGAATTATTCTTCTGTAGAAATCACACAATCACAGGCAGTGTAAAGTTACTAAGATTTACTCAAGTACTGCACTCCTACTTTTTCAATTTAGATAGATTTATACTTTCTGATTGTTTCAATTTCTTTCTTTAGTTCACCTGGAGTAAATTCAGCAGCTACCCAAAGCCATTCAAACTAGCTGCACCTTTACCAGCTCTGAGAACACTTTAATGATCAATAATTATAAAACATATCAGAGATATTATTCTGGGGGCTTCCGGTTTGGAACATGTGGTGATCAGACGTGCGAACGAGTGTCTCCTGATACCTTGAATTTAACTACCTTAAAACTCCTTGTTATACAAACGGAAGTCGAGTATATATATTCAGTTAAGTATTTTATTTCATTTGTTACCAAAACCACACGTTCAGAACATGCCAAGCTCTCAGAAAACCAAAGGGGATACAGAGCCGAAGAAATCAACTCTTAGTAGCAAAGTGGCTAACATGGCGACGGCTACAGCTACTAACGAACTCGCTGGGATGCTAACAGCAGAAATGGAGAAGCAGCGTGAAAATCTTAAAGAGGACATGGCTGCACTCATTCACGCCTCTCTGGCGCCTATCCAGTCATCTATAGCTGGTTTTCGAGAAATGGTGGATACACTGGGACACAGAGTTACATCTGTAGAGATCACTGCAGGTGAGAACTTTGAAGCACTATATAAAGTGGAGAAAACCATATCTGAACTACAGGCTGCGAATGCTGCACTAGTAGACCGCGTCGATGACTTGGAGAACCGTTCTCGAAGAGCAAACCTCCGCATAATAAACGTGCCGGAGGGTAGTGAGCCCAACGGCGATATGGTGACTTTCATCTCCACGCTTTTGAAAGACGCGATGGGGACGCAGGTGTTTGCCACACCGCCTGAACTAGACCGAGCCCACCGTGCTCTTATGCGAAGACCCAAAGATGGCCAGCCACCTCGAGCAATCATTGTTGCTTTCCATAAGTATCAAGACCGGGAGAAAGCACTACGCTGGGCTAGGCAGAACGAGATGCTGTATAAGGGACACGCATTGAGGCTATATCCTGATCTGAGTGCCAACCTCTCTAAGAAACGGGCAGCTTACAAGACCGTCAAATCAGCTCTGTATAAGAAAGGGATTCAATTCAGGCTTCTCTACCCTGCGCGCCTAAGAGTGTCTTATGGAGGAGAGACGCTGATGTTCGAGACACCATCGGATGCTGAGACGTTCTACGCTCGGAGGATTGAGAGGAAGGCCGACATTTCTGATGTCCCGGAACATGAGGATTAACTGAACACTGAATATCAATGACGCCGGGTAAAGTAGCAGCCACGGCTAACTCAGGCTAACTCAGTGTAGCATAATTCTTGACTAGCAACGTTATCATACATTAACAATGGCCGGCCGTCACAAGACTTTTTAACTTGTTGTTTTAGTACGGCATGTTTAAGTGTTATTTTTATTTCATATGACTGAAAACTGAACCTTGATTTATGGTTGGAGTTTATTGGTTCCATTAATATTAAGGAGACCTCGAAAGCAAAGTTTAGATGATTAAGGTGAATTGTTGGAAGTGTTCAGAAGGGGGAGGAATCCTGCGCGCTGCCAGTTTGGCAGACAAAAGGAGTGTTGGGAATCTGGGGTTAATGACTGGATCTTTTTGTCTTTTCTATATACTGTACATATTTTGGATTGCATTATGTTGTTTTCTGTTGAGGGAGGGAGGCGTGGCATCTACATGGTTATGCACAAAACGAGTCATGTACACTACACTTTTGACTTTATTGTGTGACTATGACTGACAGTTTACAGGGTGGGGGTGGGGGGTCAACGATCAGTTTCGCATCATGGAACGTTAAAGGGCTCAACAGTCCAGTAAAGAGATCTAAAATATTTACTCACCTTAAGAATTTGAAAGCTGATATTATATTTCTTCAAGAAACTCACCTACGTAATTCTGACCAACTACGTTTAAAAAAACAATGGGTAGGACAAATCTTTCATTCTGGTTTTAATTCTAAAGCAAGGGGAACAGCAATAATACTACACAAGAAAATTCAGTTCACCTGTTCTGGTGTTATATCTGACTCACAAGGTCGTTATGTTATTGTCTCTGGACAGCTTTTCCATACCCCTGTTGTACTAGTGAACCTGTACGCTCCTAACTGGGATGATGCAGGGTTTGTGCAACAACTTGTCTGTAAACTACCAGATCTAAATTCTCATTTTTTGATTTTAGGGGGTGACTTTAACTGTGTCATGGACCCAAACTTAGACAGATCCAACCCTAAAGTACAGACCCTATCAAAAATGGCCAGTACATTTTTAGAATTTTTTGGGCATGCGGCATGTGTAGATCCATGGCGCGTTTTGAATCCTCAAAGCAAAACTTTTTCATTTTTTTCTCATGTCCATCATTCATACTCGAGAATTGATTACTTTTTCATTGATCAAAAACTGATGTGCTCCTTAGAGAAGGTTGAATATGGTGCCATCGTAGAATCAGACCACGCCCCCGTACTTATGCATCTCTCTTTCAACCACACTAACACTAGTCGTCCTCAATGGCGCTTTAATACTGCATTATTATCAGATGAGACGTTCTGCATTTTAATCTCTATAGCCATCGATAGTTTTTTGAAAACAAACAGAACAGACTCAGTTTCTCCATCATTACTTTGGGAAACACTTAAAGTTGTTGTTAGGGGGGAGATAATAGCATATTCAGCCTTTATGAATGGAGAGAGAAAGAGAAAAAAAAAACAGTTAATGGATTCAATATTTGATTTAGACAGGCAATGTGCCGCATCTCCAAGTCCCTTACTCTACAGAGAGGATAGATCTTCAGACTCAGTATAATTTACTGTCTACTTCAGAAACAGAGCAACTTATTATGCGATCACGTGGGATGTTTTATGAACATGGTGAAAAGGCAGGCCGGCTTCTGGCTCACCAACTAAAATCTAAATCTGCATCACAACACATTTCTCAAATTGAAGATACTACAGGAAAGCTGACCACAGACCCTTTAGAAATAAATTCTACCTTTAAAAACTACTATTTTGATTTGTATAATTCAGAATCGTTTAAAGACACAACACTTTTTTTTACGTTTTTTTGATAAAATACAAGTTCCCACCCTCTCTGATGACCAAACAAAACAACTAGACCAACCACTGAGCCATGAAGAGGTTACCTCAGCCATCTCTGCCATGCAAAATCGGAAGGCCCCAGGACCCGATGGGTTCCCAATTGATTTTTACAAGAAGTTTTCTGGTCAGCTAGCCCCCCTGCTGTTAGACATGTTTAACCACTCCATGTCCCACGGTAAATTGCCAGGATCCCTTACTGAAGCATCAATTACACTTTTGCTGAAACCCGGTAGGGATGCATGTAAATGTGGTTCATACAGACCAGTGTCGCTGTTAAATTCTGATGTTAAAATACTCTCTAAAATGTTAGCTATGCGATTGGAGGCACCCTTGCCACACCTGATTTCAACAGACCAGACGGGCTTTATTAGAGGGCGGTATTTGTTTTCTAATGTGCGACGTCTTTTAAATGTACTATACAGCCCTTCACCTGACATCGTACCAGAAGTTTTGGTTTCCTTAGATGCGGAAAAGGCATTCGACCGCGTGGAATGGGATTATCTTTTTTTTACTTTGAAGCAATTTGGTTTTGGTAAAACGTTTAGCCAGTGGATCCAACTTCTTTATTTCTCCCCACAGGCATCAGTGGTCACAAACCAGCTGCGCTCACAAAGCTTTACTTTATCTAGAGGTACTAGACAAGGTTGCCCACTTAGTCCACTTTTATTTACAATAGCAATAGAACCACTATCCCTTGCTTTAAAATCTGCACCCTCAATAAAGGGTATTCCCAGATGGGGAGTGGACAATAAGCTATCCCTTTATGCAGATGACATGCTGCTTTTCATCTCAGACCCACTATCAAGTATCAATGACATACTTTCACTGCTACACACTTTTGGACAGATTTCTGGCTACAAACTTAATTTATCAAAGAGCGAATGCTTACCTGTAAATAAATCAGCGAGGGAAATCCCAAATCAGGCACTACCATTTCATATATCAAGGTCAGGTTTTAAATATTTAGGCATTAAAATAACTCCTGCCTTCAAAGATCTTTTTGATGAGAACTTTGCCCCCCTTATTGTTAAACTTAAATCAGACCTACAAAGGTGGGATATCTTACATTTGACCTTAGCTGGCAGAGTGAATTGTGTCAAAATGAATGTATTACCAAGGTTTCTGTTTCTGTTTCAATGTCTCCCTATTTTCTTATCAAAATCCTTTTTCCATCAGATAGATAAATTAATCTCAAAGTTCATATGGAATGGTAAAATTCCTAGGATAGGTAAAGACTTACTCCAGCGACCAAGAGCAGTGGGTGGGTTGGCCCTCCCTAATTTTAGGAACTATTATTGGGCAGCAAACATCCACAAAATAACATATTGGGTGCAATCTCCAGATACAGATTGGTGCGAGTTGGAGTGCAGGTCATGCATGTCGACCTCTCTACATGCTCTGGCTTCATCTAGCCTTCCTATCAAGATTTTGCAGTTTACACATAACCCCGTGGTCATCTCTACCCTTAGAATATGGACTCAGTTTAGATGGCATACTAACACAAGGGGAACACTTTTGATTCAGAGCCCGCTGTGTAATAATCATACATTTCTACCAGCCAAATTAGACCAGGCCTTTGCAGGATGGCATAGGAAAGGGATCAAAAGATTTAGTGATCTTTATGAGAATGGGATATTTTCTAGTTTCAACTATTTGATTTCCAAGTATGACCTTCAACAAACTGATTTATTTCGTTACTTTCAAGCTCGCCAATTTGCTAAAAGCCATAGCTCAAACTTCCCGGCTCTCCCGACAAAGTCCCTGGTGGACTCACTTTTGCAAGTTCCTTCCTGGTTGAAAGGTTTTACAGCGCATTCTTATTCATTGATTTTGTTACTTGATCATGTTAAGATAGGCAAGATCAAAAATGCATGGGAAAAGGAACTTGGAACTGAGATTTCAGAAGAGGTTTGGACTAAAGCTCTAACAAGAGTGAACAACAGCACTTCCTGTGCAAGACTGGGTTTAATCCAATTCAAGGTTGTACATCGAATACACTGGTGTAGAGCTAAGATATCCTCTTTCTATGCTAATGTAGATAGCAAATGTGTAAGATGTCATGTTAATGTAGCTCTGAATTTTTCTTAAACATAGGGATCGCGTCACAAATGTGATTCTGAGTTCAAAAACTTAAACCTGCCATATAATTCATTTTTTCACGAATTAGAAACAACCTGGGAAAACGAAAATATACAATGATCAATACAGAAATATTTCTGCTTTTAAATCAGTCCACCACAGCACGTGCTTAAAGATGTTGAGACACTGAGAAGAAAAACAAAAAGTTCTAACAGCTTCTTCAATGTGGCGTTCAATGTCTATTTTAGATAGAACTCCAAGTTAACGATCTAGAGGACTTAGCTGAATCAAATCAATTTCTTCCCCTCTTTTTTCAAGACTACATGTTAAAAACTGCTATTACTACAACGTTTGTGATATAGCACTTTTTGACCCACAAACATAGTTATATTAACTTTCAATTTTAAAGTATGCACAGGTTCTGTAAAAACAATGAATTTGACTCTAAATGCATCTACTTCATTTTGGTGCACTCAGCTCGGATCCGATGGGAAAAGGTTTGGGCTCGTGTGTAAAAAAAAAGAACCATACTGAGGGTCGCGATACCTAAGATTTTCATTAAATAAGGAATATTCACGATGCCAATAAAACATGACTCTGACACCCACAGATTGTGGATATTTTACTTACTGGGTGATTTGGCAACTTATGAAAGTTTTAAAGCCACCTACAATAAGACATCGACCATTTCTCGAAAATACAACTCGATGATACTTCAACAAACCCTGATACATTTTTTTTACGAAAAAGAAGCTGGCTTTTCTTGACTCAAGACGATTGGATACCACTACTGTACAACTGAGTACCTTCTAGCGTTCCAATACAACATCGAGTCCTACCTTGTACTCAAGCACAAAGAGCTACTTCTACATTGACTCGAAAGATCAGATCCTTTTAATCAATATCTGATACCCACAATCATGTGAAAGATCTGCAGTATTCTATTAACAGTATCCCTAGTACTTCCACTTTACCAAGTACCAACGATTGAACACTTGACTAAAGTAGAAGATGATACTATATCAAAGTGAAAAAGACTCTATTTCTCTGCAGATTAGACTTCTACTGACTCAGACAATATTGTACCTATTTTAGTAATTGGTTTCTACTTTACTAAGTCAAGACGGAGTAAACTCATGAGGACAAATCTGTCTCTCTCTCCAAGTACAAGAAGAGTACTGTGAGACATTTATTAACTGTTCTTTAATTTTATCAAGACAAGCCTGGATTCTATTTTATCAATAACATTGACTGACTTCTGGCTATTGACTGAAATACACAAAGGCTTTGAACAAGTCCAAGGTCCCTTTAATCTAGTACAAAATTGGTCAGTTCACATTTTACTCAAGTACCAAATGAGCTCTTCATTACCAAGTACTTAAACCTGAGTCTTAACATTTACTCAAACAAGATAATCCAAATGTTAATCAAGTACAAATCGAGCCACTTTTAACTTTAACGACACTCTTCGTCTTCTACTTTACTCAGAACATGGTCTTTCACATGAAAATCTGCCTACTTTTATCAATACAGATAGGTGCTATTTACCAGTAGCAAAAGTTTCTTTACTCAGTCCTGTTCGAGTTACGAACAGTCTGCACCTTCTCTCAAGACGTGTACTTCTCTTTGCTAGACCCTCCACTAGTACTCTACGAGACAGTATCACGTCTTGCATTACTCGTGCATATTTGATCAAACCAAATAGTCTCAACCGTCACTCCCAAGGGGCCAGACATTATAACGGTCCTGAGTACCTACTTGCTAACAAAGGATGCTTTCAACAAACACATCTGAAGGTTGGGACAACGTGCAAACTGGGCACTTAGAAAGTCAATCTGCTTCGACTTTTTGGATTAAATGAATGCCATTCTTGACACGAGTCATAACCTGTCATCTTCGTTGTGCCATCCTGACGCAAATTGGAATAAGTATTTTCCTCAGGCTTTTTTAAGTAGAGCCATGACTGGGTACTTAAACAGTATTCATCCAACGCACCCAAAACAACCTGCTCAATAAAGACCTACGTTGTGTTGTGACTCAATATTTCAGCTGTCGAGTAGATCAATTATTCCATGCGTCGTTGTGGCTCAATCTAGATAATTCCCGGTGTAGTTGTTGCGATGGAAAAATTTTCCCCCGGGTGTCCCAAGAGCATGCCCGCGACATCCCTCCTCTTCGTGTGGTCACTCCTGGCTGTGCGCAAAAGACATTTTCGTCCTGCCTACATAGAACAAATGACGATGGACATCACGAATGGGTTCTGAAACATTTCGGTCCCCGTGGCACTGGCTGCAGAGCAAGTCATCGAATTCCACCGTAATTCAAATAACACTGCCTCGCCGACGAGGTGTCCCTCCTCTCGTTTACTTCTCCTTGAGGTGTGTTCCAATCCCCAACAACTACTGTACATTGACTTCCTTCCTTGAGTTTGGACATTTTTTGATTTCATTTGGTGATTTTTTTTAGATATGCGTTACTAAATATGTTCCTCACTCAGGCCTTTTACACAGTTGCCATAATTGTTTTTAAGCCTGTGAATTGACAGTCGTACCATGGTTTGCAATGCATACGTTGTCACCTGGCAACGCGATTTACAGCCCGCCCCCAAACAACCAAACTGCAGATGGCATTGCTGTTTCTTTCAAAATGTATGACTATCACTCAAATCATTGGAGACGCAAACTCGTAAATTAATTCACACAAAATCGTTCCTTTTCCATAAAATAATCGTCATACATTGTTAATTTGTTTGGATTGGAACAAAAAATCGGTTGCTACGGAAACGTGACGTCACACTTACACACTTTTGGGAAAGTGGGGTCACCAAACCTCTCCAGTTTTTTTTGTGGGGTCGTCAGACAAAAAGTTTAAGAACCACTGATGTAGCTGACTTGACACATATGTTTTGGTCATGCAATACATTAGTAGGATACTGGTCAACTATATTTGATGTATTATCTGAAGTTCTAGAGACGACTTTAGAACCATGCCCTATGATTGCCATATTTGGTGTACCTGACATAGAAACAAACTGGACACGAAAACAACATCATAGCATTTGTATCTTTATTGGCACGTAGGCAAATTTTACTGCTTTGGAAATCAAGCGCTCCACCCACTGCAGCACAGTGGCTTAAAGATGTAATGATGTTTTTACACCTGGAGAAGATCAAATTCACAATAAGAGGTTCTAACAAATTCCTCTCAGTGTGGGGATCACTAATGTCATATTTTAGTAACCTCCAAGCCTTACCGATGTAGTGAGTGGACATCTTAGCTGAATCTAGAGTAATTACTTCCACACCTCTATATTCAAGCTACACTGTAAACACCTGACTATATTAATCACAATGGTTGTCATGATATAGCTTTGAAAGCGTGCCATCCTTCACAGAAATCATATTTGTATATTTATGTTTCAATTTCAAGTATGTTTTTTCATTCTAACTATCTGTATTGTAAAACTTCTATATACATATATATAATTTTATTTATATTTTTATTATTTGGTCCAGTCAGGGTGGGATGGGATGGGATGGGAGGGGGGGATTCTTGTGTGTAAAAAAAAAAAAAAAAAAAAACTCATGTAACTGTACTGATGTGTCTCTGTTTATAACCTATATTTTTCAATAAAAAGAATTAAAAAAAATTAAAAAAAAGAGATATTATTCTGAAATGGACCAATCAAACAATGACTACTTTTACTGTCGCTACTTTAAGTACATTTAGATGAGAGTACTTTCTACTTTTACTGGAGGAACATTTAGAATGCAGGACTTTTACTGTAAGAGTATTCCTACACTCTGGTACTTCTACTTTACTCAAGTACAATATCTGAGTACTTCTACTTTTACTCAAGTACAACATCTGAGTACTTCTACTTTTACTCAAGTACAGGATCTGAGTACTTCTACTTTTACTGAAGTACAAGATCTGAGTACTTCTACTTTTACTCAAGTACAACATCTGAGTACTTCTACTTTTACTCAAGTACAAAATCTGAGTACTTCTACTTTTACTCAAGTACAAGATCTGAGTACTTCTACTTTTAATCAAATACAAAATCTGAGTACTTCTACTTTTACTCAAGTACACGATCTGAGTACTTCTACTTTTACTCAAGTACACGATCTGAGTACTTCTACTTTTACTCAAGTACACGATCTGAGTACTTCTACTTTTACTAAAGTAGAAGATCTGAGTACTTCTATTTTTACTCAAGTACAAAATCTGAGTACTTCTACTTTTACTCAAGTACAAGATCTGAGTACTTCTACTTTTACTCGAGTACAAGATCTGAGTACTTCTACTTTTACTGAAGTACAAGATCTGAGTACTTCTACTTTTACTCAAGTACAACATCTGAGTACTTCTACTTTTACTCAAGTACAAAATCTGAGTACTTCTACTTTTACTCAAGTACAAGATCTGAGTTCTTCTACTTTTACTCAAGTACAAGATCTGAGTACTTCTACTTTTACTCAAGTACAAAATCTGAGTACTTCTACTTTTACTCAAGTACAAGATCTGAGTACTTCTACTTTTACTCAAGTACAAAATCTGAGTACTTCTACTTTTACTCAAGTACACAATCTGAGTACTTCTACTTTTACTCAAGTACACGATCTGAGTACTTCTACTTTTAATCAAGTACAAAATCTGAGTACTTCTACTTTTACTCAAGTACAAAATCTGAGTACTTCTACTTTTACTCAAGTACACAATCTGAGTACTTCTACTTTTACTCAAGTACAAAATCTGAGTTCTTCTACTTTTACTCAAGTACAAGATCTGAGTACTTCTACTTTTAATCAAGTACAAAATCTGAGTACTTCTACTTTTACTCAAGTACACAATCTGAGTACTTCTACTTTTACTCAAGTACACGATCTGAGTACTTCTACTTTTACTCAAGTACAAGATCTTGTACTTCTACTTTTACTCAAGTACAGCATCTGAGTACTTCTACTTTTACTCAAGTAGAAGATCTGAGTACTTCTATTTTTACTCAAGTACAAAATCTGAGTACTTCTACTTTTACTCGAGTACAAGATCTGAGTACTTCTACTTTTACTCGAGTACAAGATCTGAGTACTTCTACTTTTACTCGAGTACACGATCTGAGTACTTCTACTTGAGTACAAGATCTGAGTACTTCTACTTTTACTCAAGTACAAGATCTGAAAAACATTGTATCAACCCAGCAGTGACGCATCGAACACGCTCATCTCCCCAGGGGCGAGGACATATATATTAACGGGTCGCATGCAGTACCTAGCTTTGCTAATGCTAACGGGTGCTTTGCAATTCATCACCATCCTGATGGAGGTTTGCGGACAACAGGCGCAAAACATTTTTAAGCTTCAAAAAAAGTCAATCTGCTTACTTCGTTTATAATGAACTCTTCTCTGAGTCTGACGGAGGTCAGCACATACAGTAGTTGGAATTGCCATCATGACCGCATACATTGGAATAAATATATTTACTCCTCAGGTCTTCTTTAAGTATGACCAAACATCTGGCACTCTTATTAAGAGTTATTAACAGTCTCAACAACCAAAAAACATACACATAGAACTCAATAAAAACCTACTTGTTGTGTTGTGTGACTACAATATTTCAAATTGTGTGTGTGTAATATATTATTTCCATGTGTGTGTGGCTTCAATTGTGTACTTTATTACACTGGATGTTTATATGTTGCGATGTGTGAGACACAGATTGTTCCAGCCTCAGCGGGAGGGCCCACAGCAGCAGCAGGCGGACAGTGAACGCCTCCTCTTCTTGGTGGTGGTTTATGGGGCTCGCTGGCTGTGCCGCTAAATATTGTTTTTTCTCTTCCCATTGAAGCAGAATGGCGATGACAATTCACTGTAAATGATTCTGAAAGCATTTCAGGTGAATCTCCCCTTCAGCTGGCAGACTGAGGCTCAGAGCCATTAGCATACTTATGAACTTTCACACCGTCTTAATTCTCAAATTAAACACCTGCCTCGTTCTCCACCGAGGTGTTCTCTCCCTCTCTGGTTTTAGCTTCTCTTTGTTTTCCACCACCCTAACAGAATGGGGAGCTGATACATTAAACACATTTCCTTTCCTTGCAGTTTGACTTTTATATGGATTTTACATTTGGTGATTTTTTTTAGATATAGAACAACCTTTAAATACTGTTTCCATTATCAGTCACCTTTTAAAGAGTATCCAGGGTAATGACTGGTGCATGTTCCTAAAGCCTAGTGTGATGATTTTGACTGAACAGGACCTGCAGGTATTCCATCTCGTTCAGTCAGATCTCTGAAGTCAACATGTTACTCAAGGTTACCCGTTTTCACCAAACATAAGAAATAAAGGGGTGATTAAAATGATATCGTCAGTTACTTTTAAGCAAATACATGTTGACTTTTACCCACCACATGTATGTTCCTGTTAGTGGGGAGCGACTTTGAAACATGATAAAGATGTTCATGGAGGGATAAAATGTTTTGAGTCGTGTTGTGTGTATGTGCTGCTGTGTGTGTGTGTGTGTGTGTGTGTGTGTGGGGGGGGGGGGGGATTCATACCTCCAGACTCAGAAAACCAAAAATGTTTTGGAGAATGGACAACGCTAGTCGTTTAGAGATTAGAACATTTTGAAAATGATAGTCTTTTTCTGCTTTTGTCCACAGCATGACAACCGTCATATTTTCTTGTCAGAAATCTAAAGGAAATTGCTGCATCACTGCAACATTCTCTGTAGAAGCCCCCCACCCACCTTGTGTACTGTACTCACTAGTGATTATTTGCTGGACTGCCACTTTCTACATGACAGAACCTCAACATAAGATAAATATTGACGGAGGTCAGGTCAATTAGTTTACTCATATCTATTTAAAAGTCATTCATTAATTTTTTTCAGCACACGTCTCTTCAAGATTACAAAATGTTGGTCTGAATCTACTAACATAAATGGAAAAAGACCACCATTTTGAAATGTTTTTACCATCACATTTGGGCAAATTTTTACTAAAAGGTTTGTCATCTATACCAGCAATAAAAAAAACATCATGCTCTTTATTTTAATTTAAAAATGAAACATCAACTGTCAAGAATGTCACTCTTCCTTCAGCACACAGATTTTTCTCCATCGCTCCATCAACATTTACATCAGATTCCTGCACCGACCAACGTCACCCTGACACTAAGAAAACTAGAACAAATAGCCTCTACCTATGATGTATTAAGACAACTTTCACTTTTCTGCTGAAATTATTTTTAGTATTTGCAGTCCTTGATTTCATTCAACTCAGTATACCCCCCCTTCCTCTTTTTTTTTCTAAACCAAAAGCCTTGAGGTATTATATTTTCCTCTGCCATATAAAGTCCACTAATCATCATCTATGCTAATGCCGCCTCTCTTTCTCTCCATGGTGTAAAACCATTCTAATCAGTCCATCAGATGTCTAATTAAAGAAAAGGTCACAGAAAGCTGCGGAGCGCCACAGTGTCATGTCCTGAGTTCTCAGGCCATGTCCCCCCCCCCCCAGAGCTTGCTGTAGTAAAGATGTTGGTCAGTCCTCCACTTGGATCTGGACTGCAATCTCAAACTTTGGATGGATTACCATGAAAAAGACATTCATGGTTTGGAGTCAATGAGTTTGGGGGATTTCCTTTGGCATTACCCAAAGTCCCACCATGAAGTTCATATCTTTAGTTTTAACCTAAAGTCATGTTCCTCCCAAGATGAGTTGTTTGGTCAGCCATCCGAACAATCACACCACATCACTCTCAGCTTTATTGTTTAGTGCAAATTAGCAAAGGTTAGCATGCTAAAGTTAGCAGCATTTTGATGATAGCATGTACTTTAAAGCACATCTGACACAATATTTTTATAGTTCCTAGGAGGATACTCATTACTGGTGAAAACTTGCTGTTATCAGACTCCCTTCAAAATATCCAGCTCATACATTAATATGAAAAAATACTTTAAACGGTTGTTTTGTATGTATACAGCTTTATATCCTTAAATTAAAGAAATGTATAAATGATTTATTCAGCAATATCTACATGTCCACTAAATCATAAATACAAACAAATATTATGGCAAACGTGAAAGTTAAGAAACAAATACAGTTACATTTATGGAAATATTTTGGTTCAAATAAGACAAGGGAAATAAGTGTTCTGCTATGGGACATTAACTTCAACTGCATGAAGGTGCCTTAATCCACAACCTCCATACCTTAACTTTCTGCCTCACATCATAACTACCACACTACTTCATCCATAAGCTCTCAAACAATGCCAATGCATTGGACATTATGAGTGTACTACCTAAAGATAGGGTGCTGAATCCTCAGCCTTGACACTGAGAAACATATATCTTTGAGGAATCACTCCTGCTCATGGACTAAAGGACACACATATGTTTGAACACTCCTCTCTGCCATCATCTTCTCCATCCTCACACTTCTCCTCTCCAGCATGACTTACAGTCTATCACTCACAGAATGACTCCCCAGAGTCAAACACTGCAGCCCCAGACTTCATAAAATCTGAGGCACCAAGCTACACAATATACATGTGTATGTTTTCTGATGGTAGACTATAGTAGATTTTGTTATCTCCTTAAATCAGATCAACAGAGCCCCTTTAAAAAGGCAGATATGTCTGTTAGAGAATAAAAATTAAACATCAAGAGGGATTCATCCTGACAGAGCGGTGACAGATCTGGTCTGTGTGTGAAACGCCACCTAGGACGCCTGGCAGACAGTAATGCTGTGAGCATAGAAAGCTCATAAAAGGAGTGGCGCGTGAGGAAGATGGGCTCGGTCGCCTGCGGGGGACTAATGGCAGCCGAGAGGCAGCAAAGCCTGAAATAAGGAGATACTAAAATGTATGAAAAGAATCAGCCATCCAGCCTGATTAGCACTCTCACAGAGGAGAGGAGAGTGTCTGTGACAGCAAAAGAGGTTTTTAAAGGAGAGAAATATTCAGTAATATATCAAATTGTTACATTTCAGTGGAACAGGATGTTCTAGGGACAAAAAAATAAGAAGTCACTGAAGTTAACCAAAGATAGCAAGAAGCTCAAAACACAACGGAACCATCGGACACTCAATAGATGCACAAACCGGTGGACCTGGGGATTTTAGAGTTGGCCAACTGTCACTGGAAACTTACCTCAAATGTTTTCTGGTCTTATTTTAACAATGTTATCACATGACTCCTGATGTGACTGCAGATCTGCTGTAAGCTAGCTAGCTAACGTAGCTAACCTTCAGATATACTGACTAACACTTCCAGTTCTTAGACAGACTAACTCTGCCAACAGTTCAGCTTCCTAATCCTGAACGTCACCAAGCACTCCGGTCCTAGCTGTGAGCGTCACTTTTTAGTGTCCCCTGGTATTAGTTGTTCTTGCAGCATTGTTTTATTTGCATCTTTTTTCCAGCCTTTTCTTATTTGCTTTGTTATTGAAACACTACAAATGTGTTGTCAAGTTGGTGAAGATGTATCTTAATTTACATATGTTTTTGGCGCTTTTTTATTATTTGCATTGTTTTGGAAAGTGTTGTGCGTTTCTCCTAATGCAAGAGTTTGGGGACGTTGTAGTGCGTTGGCCCCTGTCAGCCACTGTTACACACTTTTTTATATTAAACATTGTTTTTTTTTAATGAAACTGATATTTCCTTCACTCCAAATGTCTCTTCTCATCTTGAGAATGTCCGTTGTTGAAGCAGCAGAATATGGAGCTGTTAGCATATCCAGACTCTGACATTGCTTTCTAAAAGAGAACCCCAGATCTGTGGTGGCTCTCATAATTTTCTGGACCAAAGCCAAGTTCAATAAAAGCTGTCATTTATCAGACTCTCCAAAATAGACTTGGGTCCAGTAAAACCTCTCCAAATGGTGCAAAAATGCGGTCATGTATTTGATAAATTAAACTATGTCAACCTGAGAGCGAAACTGCATTTAATGATGGTACTTTAACATGAACTGACCCGCTCATTTGATAAGCAATTATGAGCCGTTTGGCTAATCACTCGATTAGTCCCGAACTATAACTCTGTGTATCAAGTGGCCGGGGCTCCCCGCTCACCTCGTGTTCTACTTCCATCTGATCCTGGCGCAGGGATCTGCTGTTTGGCAAGCGAGGGCCTATAAATAAGGACAGGCCTGCACAAAAGAATGTGTTAATTACTAATTAGTGAGAGAGAGGGACCAACTGAGTGTTTGCTTAGTGTGTGTGTGTGTGTGTGTGTGTGTGTGTGTGTGTGTGTGTGTGTGTGTGTGTGTGTGTGTGTGTGTGTGTGTGTGCGCGCGTGTGTGTGTGTGTGTGTGTGTGTGTGTGTGTGTGTGTGTGTGTGTGTGTGTGTGTGTGTGTGTGAGTAGGTGGGGTGTGCTTTCAATGCCTGTTCTATTCTTAGCCATACACTGATGGTGCAGGACACACACTTGATATCAGATGGAGGAGTCAGGGGGACATTGAACACTGATTTAAAGGTGCAATGAATAAGATTAACGACACTTATGTGTCTGTGGGTGTAAACAGGAGTGTTGATGACTGCATCAAAATGACATTCCTAACATTGTATGGCCTGTAAACATTCAGTTTGAGCAGGCTTTATTTGGATATGAGGGAACAGTGCAGAATCTATTGTCAGGCAATGATCATGTGATTGTCACAGCTACCACAGGAGAAGAATAGCTATTTCATTTAATTCTGTGTGAAATGTGAAGTTCAGGGACCAAAGAACAGGAACCTACATCTTTGGAGGTTTTCCATTGGTGGCACATCCCAACCGTAAGGTTGGTTTTGTCTTTATTTGGGTCTGTTACAATCAAAACATTTTGTCCAATAAGTCTTAGGGTGTATTCCGATCATCATCTTTCGTTTTCACAAACAGGGTTCAGGTAAGTTAGAGTTGTTTACCATATCAAAACTTTCACAGCATCTATCTTGCTTTAGCCAAGTAGAGTCTGTACACTGTTCAACAGTGAGGGTTTTTCTTTTGATAATGGACATTATAGGTTATCATACATGGTAGTACTTTTGAAAACTCCTGGACTTTAATACCAAGAACCTGGAATCCAAAGCCTGGAAAGCAAACCTAACTTAATCCTACTCCACCAACAGTCGCACAGATTTCTCTTAAATTCACCTACAACCAACATTCCTCATAACCTCTGAACAGTGGATATCTTGAATCCAGTAAGTTAGCCGTTGCCACCCGCAGAGGATATTAGTGTCAAATAAAAAGTGGGTGCTTTCTTGCTCACATCCCAACCTGCCATTATAACTGTGCCATGAAAATATTGCTACAACCAGACTTGCGTTTCCCTTCATCTACAGGGAATGTTTTTATAATCTGAAATAATAATGCCCTATTTGCAGCGTATAATGGAGATGCAGGAGTGAAAGAAAAGTCTGCGAATTAAACTTTAAGGAGACGGCAGCGGAAATGTAGTGGTGTCTATTAAAAATCACATTTAAAGAAGTGTGTGTGTGTGTGTGTGTGTGTGTGTGTGTGTGTGTGTGGGGGGGGTAAACAGGGTTTGAAATAATAGGTTTGCTCTCACCTGGTTGGCTGACTGGGTGCCAGTTTGGCGAGGGCTCGTTATTAAAGATGGCATATGCAGCCGACGAGTCCCTCAGAGTAATGTGAACTTCTGCAGCCTGTCTCCCCAGACTCAACACCCCCCCGATACCCCCGCTCCACCTGCCTTCCTCCCACTGATGTTAAAAGAAATCTTTATTGTCAGTCACATATACTATTCACTTTGTTCACCTGCACTGACAACCCTTAGCTGTGTGTGAGAGAAGAGTGTGTACAGGTGAGTGTATCCATCCATGCATGTGTTGATTTCACACGCCGGAAAAAGGGTGAGAACGCAGCGTTTTTCTATGTTGGTGTGTGTACGCATGTGTGTGCCCGTCGCATAAAAGAGCCCACCACCCGATCATCTCCCTCCTCTCCTGGATGTCGGTATCCCTGGTTTTTAAATGCTCCCTCATTAGCTGAAATCTGTTTGAAACCTCAGAGTGAGAGGCTGGTAACGAAGTGATGCCGGCTCCATCCCTCTATCTCCAGCCGGCTGACAGGTGGGGAGAACGAGGGGTGGGGTTGGGGTTGGGAAAGGCTGTTTGATTTGAGGATGAGGGGATTACTGAGGGGAGGAGGAGGAAGAGGAAGCAAGGGAGGAAAAAATGTGGGAGTAGGACCACGGTGATGTGGAGGGATGGGTAGTGGGGTGGTGTCACCAAGCTTTGCGGAGTCTCTCCACCCCGGAAAGCCTTCATGTGCCTCTGTGACTGCAGCACCTCGATTGGAGAAGGATGACAAGTCCCAGTAAATTATTTATCCAGCTCAGCCGGCGAGGGTGCCTGCGCTTCATTATACCTGATTGGCTCCTTAATGGGTGGAATCTTCTGAAGGAGCGGGCCAGAGAAGTCCTCCTGAAGAATATGCACACTTACTGATCTTTCCCTGTGTAATGGGGAGGAAGAGACCAAAGTCCAGACGCTCTTCTTTGAAATAAGCGGCAGTGGTGTGGCGGCCGGCTGGGTTTTTAATGATGGGGCTCCTTTAGCTACGTCTCTCCTCTATGTGCTGCTGACAGTTCAGCCCAGGATGGTGCAGAGATGGTGCATGGATACTTGTCAACTTATTAACTGCGCCCGGTATGTAAATGATTTCTTTGCTGTGTTGCACCACTGTCAACAGTTTAAGGAAATTTCTCCTCTGAATACATTTGCTTTGAACATCTTCCTGCCTTGATATTAAACTACTTTGCTCTTAATGTGGTGTGAATGTCTTGGAAAGGCAAGTGTCAACAAAATCGCAGCAAAATAATTGCACTAAGTGCAGTGAATCTAAACTCATGGAGGAGTTGTGATTGGCAGCCCGTCAGTGAGGAAACTTCACAGTAATTGCTTTACTCCAGGTGAGGCAGTGGGATCTGCTACTTGTTTATGGAGATGGAAGTATCAAAATCCTCCAGGTGACGAGCTAAAAACTGCTGGCATACAATCTGTTGGCTGTCTCGTGACCCCCGACACAGAGGCTGATAAGAAGCAGTCACGTGAGCCAGAAAAGCTATCTGGGAGCGATAGAGGGGGATTTTAGACTTCGCATCAGGCAAATGGAAACTTTGCATCTTCTTCTTATCTGCTGCTGTTTTTTCTCAAAGGGGAGAGATAAGAGTTCATGCTTAGAAGGACTGATTATCTCCCAAAATAAACAAATATGTACAGCCTTGTCTATCAAGCCATGACAACACCTTTACCTCCACCACCACTCAAATGTGCAGTACGGACTGTGTACGTGCACTACACCGCACTCACTACAGGAAGGTAGGATACCGTTTAAATGTTTAAATTAGTTAGTCTGGCACCACCAAACAACTTTAAGTTGATTTCCCCTTTGAAACACACTGCACTGTAATCAGACATGTACAACTACAAATTGCATCAGCTCATCTGGTTTCATTTAAAAATAGTCATATTTATATGAATTCCTTCTAAAGTCAGGTGATTCTTATTTGCTTTAGGTTAATATGCCTAAGGTAATACAATAAGTGAATAATTAAATGATATCAGTGAGCTATACAATATCCACCTTTCTGGAAAACAACTGATACAGTGCAAACTCACAAACAACAAGCTAATCCAATTTATTTTTCTTGTTGTTGTAATGTGTTTATCTCTATAATAAGTAAATTGAGTTAAATAAACAAGTTGAACAAAATTGCATGTCTCTAGAAGTGAGCTAATTTACAATTAACCTGATGACCTGGAGAGTGATGCTATCTGTTAGCTGCAGTTAGCTCAGGTAGCACAATGGATAATCAATGTGATCCCACAGAAATCCTCTTAAAGGAATATTTCACCCACAAACTGACCAACTGTTTTAATTCCTCACCCCGTGTTGCCTTGAAATATTAAAGAAAATGTCAATGGTTTTCTCGTATGCCTTCATCGTGGAGGTTTGCAGGATAAACAACATTTCATTTAATAATTTAATGTCACACTAAAGAGTTGTTATTACGAGCATGTTAGGTTTAGACAAACAATTACTTTTTTAGGTTTAGGTAATGTTAACGATTATGGATAAACATGAAGGCTATCTTTGTTTCGAAGCCCCGTGTTGTCACTAACCACTGTCACTGCCATTTGATCCTAAAAATTCCACTCCAAAATTGTCCAAATTAGCCAAGCCATTTCTTAGCTATTGTCCCCATAGGTTGTGATGGGAATTCACACTAATTAACACAACTTATGCCAGTTGTGCAAATTGCCCCGCATAATTAAGTGAGCATCCGGCAGTTTCTATGTGCTGGAGACTCGTACCATTTTTAGGACTCTATGAGCTGGCCACTACACTATTATCATATAATCCGATGTAACATGAGGTGGTGGTCATTTTTCGTAATTCTGTGAGATGAGACACACTGCTCAGGTTCCACCGACAGTAGAACGTGTAAAAACAGAGTAACTGTGCGACAGTGTATGTCTCAGTTAGACGAAATAGAGGGCGCCTCTCTGCTCTTGAAATAACCAAGCATTCCTTTCTTGTCTGGCTCTTGTCAAGGCTGCTTGCAGCTTGACTCGCTTTCAGCAGGAGTTCACCATTAGAGAAATGTGACCCTTCATTTCCCCCTGCCAACCTTTCACTGGGCCGGCAGGCTAATTTTTTGCTTCAATGGCCAGCAGTCGGGATGTGTCACCTAATTCAACCTGGAATGGATACAGGTATGCATGACGCCACCAAGTGAATGAACTCTCCCCGGTGGATAAAAGGAGCATATGGGGAGAAATGGAGGGTTGATTTAAACATTACAGACAAACTCAGACATTCAAGGGGACATGATATAGTTTGCTGAAATAACATGAAACTGCATCATGGACCTGCTTTTTAATGCTTTTAACACCAGCATGTGTTGGGGATCACAGTTAGTTCTAAATTGATTGGAATCTACGTACAACCAGCTGTGACACGGCCATTTGGGTCTAACAACATGGGGCTAAAACCAAAAAAATGTCACCTTTTCATCAACAACCATACTAACAGCAGGTTACAAAACTTAATTCAATGATTTCAACAGCCTTAAAAACCTTGGCCCAAGACATCCACCCAGTGACATACAATACATGCTTACAATTTATGTCACTGAGTGGAAATAAAATTCCTAACTAAGATGGTTAAAATTATTTTTAGTATTAGTAATGTAAAAAATAAAGGAGAAAAACTATTATCTTGCACTATACCAGCAGTAGATTGGGAACTAATGTGCAAAAACATTCATAATACAACCAGCTCAAACTACTGGAAAAAATAGACATGGAAGATTTGTATTTGTTACCTTAAGACAACCCAAATTCAAAGGAAATATAAACAAAATCTCACTTCAGAATGCTGGAGAGAATGCGAGGAACAGAAGGCCAACCATGCTCATATATTTTGGGCTTGTAATGTTTTGGGTGACTTCTGGGAAACATCTTGAAGAGAAATGTTCAATATCTTTGGCATTTCTCTAAACAATAACCCATTAACCCTGTTACTGGGGAAAACACCAGAGGCAATAAAAAAATAAATAATTCATACCTATTTCTTGTGATAAGAATAGCAATCATTAAACAAATAACAAGGAATTGGCTAAAAGATAATAACTTAATAAACCCACAATCTAGTACTCTATGGTATGGAGAAAACAACTATGAGAATAAGAAACCAGATCCATGTCTTTGAGAAAAGATGGGGGGAAATGGGTAAAGTATAGAACACAAAAAAAATACATTTAATTTGTATTATTATTATTACTTTTTATTCATCTCAGAGTTGTTAACTGTTATGTAGTTAATGTATGTTACTAGATGTGTTTATTTTGTTATGTAAGCTTTGAGAATAATTTCATAAAATGCAAAAAAAAAACAAAAAAAAAAACCTTGGCTTATTTACTTATCTATTAATAAAGGACAATGCATATGCATATTTACAGTGTTGAACAGCTGATAAATGTGAATCTGTGTGGAGATATTGTTACAGCAGGATAACCAACATGATCCACATGATCAAATATATGTACACATTGAGCAAGCAAAGCTGCTGCAGCTGAAATATAAATGATTGGACACTCACATGGGATTTATGATTTTAATGAATCTCCACAATTAGATCATAGACACTGATCAGAACACCACTGGCTCTTTTTTTCAGGCCCACTTGTAACTGCAATGAGAGAAGCAGATTTATTCAGGATTTTGACATTATTGTCATAGGTGATGATTGCAAACCCTTCATTATTATGCCAAATAATTGTTACTCTCATTTCTGTTAAGTCAGCTTTAACAGTATGTGTCATTTAAAACATCATCAAATATTAATTGTCAAATAGAAATATGGTAAACCATCATCAAAGAGAATTCAGCAAGTTAACATTTGGACTGACTTTCTGATCCAGGACTTAAAATACTAGCTAGTTGGATTCTATCTAGAGCAGACATTTTCGACGTGTTATTTAAGTCAAACTTGCCTGTTTTGCCATGTTCTTAATCTGGCAATGCTAATATGGACACATCTACCTTAATGTTTCATTACATCTGTTTGCAGTATCTGAATCCCATCAAACCCCATTGAAAATCAAACAGCTATTGAGCGCTCCCTCTTCTTTATTTCCACGATTACAATCAGTTTGACTTTGACTTATCGTCCCATAAAGCCCCAGAGAATGTGAATGCTGATACCTCATGGGAGCCAACACAAACAGACAGAGGAGGAAATGTATTTAGACAAATGACTCTAGACTTTTCTGAAATATGTGTCCTCACAGTAACACAGTGCGACGCCGCTGGCTGCACTGAAACAATCAGACTTCAGCCATGAATGACTGAATTGTCTGTGTGCATGTAAACAGCCCACAATATGACAGAAAGGACTGATGGTTATTGCTGCTGCTCTAAATGTAAGCGTGCACAGACAGCGAGGATCACCTTCAAAAAGCATTTTGTTTTCTTTGTGGGCTGAGTTTAGTGGTTAGTAAAAAACACATCCTCCTTTTTTTGTTTTATGGACAAGTTGAGCTCTCATAAAGTCCTCCGATGGTTCTTATATTGGAGAGGGAGGCTGGTGATTAAAGAGAAGAGGGGAACTGAAAATTAATCTTCTTTAAAATGGCGTTGCCTGGTCAGGTTTTTAGAGGCATTTTGGTCATTTAAAGAGCAAAATGCTTCATAAAGTTACATGCTTAGCTGTGTATATTGGCAAATAAACACTTCATTTGCACCAATGGGGTTTGTTTGAACTTTTTCTCCTGCTGCTAGAAACTGTTGGGAGGTCTCACCATCTCTACGCTCTCTACTGCAGCTCCAGGATTTATTCTAGATTATTTTACTGTTACAAATTATTTTGTGTTTGTGGCGATTTATTAAAAGTTATGTTTGCATTTTTTTGCACTGGAGAGAACAAAATAAAAGGTTTATTTTCTGGATTCAGGTCTCACCTCTGTCTGCTGCTCCACATACCATGGGTGCATATGAAAATAATTGTGTAAAGTAGAAAGTAGTTTGAATGAAAACTAAGCACAGTGTGTTCTGTGGATTATCCAGAAGACCGCGTTTTTGTAGACAGTTTATTATTCATTATTATAGCATGGCAGTAAAATTCCAAGATCCACATCCATTGAACTTACTAGGAAAAATATCTCAAATGAAACCAAAGCCCCTGATGGGAGAAACACTTTGAATGCTCGAGACACAAACCTCGTTTTGGTATTTACTTATCCTTCAAAGTTTATTTTAATTACTGACTTATTTTCTACCTCATCTACAAGCTGGTCGAAGTCTGACTGAGTCCTGAGTGATCATGTGTTGTCTAGTTATTAGATGACTGTACCCCGTTACAGAACACCTTTAAACTGGGACTATATGATAGAGTTACAAGGTGAGTCTGAACCCAGGGGACAGAGAGGTTGACCGAGTTGGTGTGTTCAGCCTGATGCTAAGTGTGCTGTGTGTGTGTGTGTGTGTGTGTGTGTGTGTGTGTGTGTGTGTGTGTGTGTGTGTGTGTGTGTGTGTGTGTGTGTGTGTGTGTGTGTGTGTGTGTGTGTGTCTGTGTGTCTGTGTGTTTGAGAGGAGGACGTGATAACGCTGCACAGCCTCCTCTCAGGGATTTGTCACAGAACTTTCTTTGATTGTCTCTTCTTTCTTTCCTTTCTTCTTTCTCTTTACGTCTTCTTCCTCTTCCGATGTCTTCCCTCTCCTCTTCACCTTCAAGCACGCTGTCACTCCCCCCCATGTCCCTCATCAGCAGTACACCCCATCTCGCCCCACCCTCCCAGCTCCCATGACGGGGATGGGGGGAGGCTTGTGTTGCGGTCGCCCTGTTTGTGCAATCCCCCTTGTTTTGAAGTGACAGGCCAGGGATAGATATGCAATATTAAAGAGAGGCCTTATGAATTTTTGACATCTAATTAGTTGCTTCCCCGTGAACATATCGTGGCTCGCGGGGGCATGGAGCGCTCCGCCAGGGCCTCTCTGAAGTGCAGGGCAGGAAAAAGGGGCCCGCTGCCACCTCTAATGTATTCCCCTCTAATGTAAGTAGTAATCATAGCACTAAGGTTAATTAATGGCCCTCCGAAGCCCTGCTTTCCTCAGAATATCAGGCCGCGGTATCACCGGAGCACCAATTAGAGCCTTTTTTCTGCTCCTGTTTCAAATGTTAATGGCCACTGTTTCAGGGCCGCGGAGCGACGGGGAAGAGGTAAAGCGCTGAGGTGATCGTCGTAACACTTTATGGATGTTACACAGGCCAGCAGAATGTGTCTGCTCGGGGGCACGCAGTCACAGACTGCCACACTCAGCATCACGGTGATCACATGTCTTTCAAACTGGATCAAAAGTGAGCTGAAATAGGGCTGTTTCAGGGATTTAACACTTTCTTTTAAAATATCACTGAATATAATCTGTGCTGCCGGCCAAGATGTAAGAAAAACGGAAGAGGCTTACTTTATTAATCGGGGTGCAACCTGCGGTTCTTGATCCCCTCTGCAGTGGTTCCCTGAAGCTTTCACAAAAATAAAACATGGAAATAAACAAGAGCTTTTTTCTTTTTTGAAAGTAACACATATTTCTCTTGGAGTTTGCAGTGATACTATGAAAATAACATTTTAAAAAGCTTTAATGTTTTGTCAGCTTATATCTGTGGCATTTCCCTGGAGGTGACAATCCTGAGTGTCGACCCAAGGCCATGAAAAACTTAGATTAATACAAAAAATAGGATAGTAAATATTTCTGCATAATACATTCCTTTGATTTTACCTCCAATAATGCCGGCTCAAATATATACATAATATATATATAAGCTTGATATATTGTGAGAAATTAGCAAACCACAATTTTTTTGAATCTTGAATGAACAAGCACACAGCATTTACCACTTCTTATTTTATCATTTCGAGGCAAAAATAACAGTAGACCTTCATCATCTATCTTTATTAACAAACTGTTTTTGTATGGTATAACTATTTACTGTATTGAAACTGTTTCCAGCTTAAAATTAAGGAACCAATCTAAAATAATAGAATTCGTTCTATCAAGATACTGTATTAAGCTACACAAGACCAGTTGACCTGAGCTGACCTACTGGATCCTGTGATATTTGCACCCCCTACACTGCTGAACCCTTTCTCTCCAGCTGTTTGGTACAGGAAGGTTGTTGTTTCTGCAATGTTTACAACATAAAAACAAATCAGTTGTGTCAAACGACATTGAAATACCATTTTATACTACAGAGACTTAGCTTAACACCAGCTGGATACATTAGCTTTGACAGAACACTGACTATACCTGACATGTTGAAAATGTACTTTGATGAGCAGAACATGGTTTATTGTGAAAGAAACATATTTAACACGTTACCTTTTCTTCTCTACATCAGAGCCACATATACATAATAGTTGCTTCCTGAATTTATGGTCACATGACAACAAATGTGCACAGTTCCCTAGACAAAGGGGGTGGGTCGACTTACCCACTGGCTCATCTTACCCCTCTCTCCCCTATTTGGTGGCCGAGGGGGAAAAATGACTCTATTGACAGTAAAGGTTGCTGACCCCGGCCCTTGGGGAAATTCAGGTTTCACTCTGTTGTCGATTTATAGTTCAAATACATTCATACACACACGACCTGGAGACATTAGGCCTGACACACATGCACAAACACAGGCGTCGGTGCAGAGTGTCAGACTAAGGGTGACTCGGAGCAATTGGGCGTTGGGTGCTCGAGGACACCTCAGCAGGGCCCAGGGGGAAGACTTTCTACTTAAGATAATAATGTCATCATCGGTGCTCCCTCAGAGACACAGAAGGCAAAGGGTACTACATTCGTCAATATTCAACCCCTGGGATTGATGACACCCGGTTCAGTTATAAAAAACGTTGTTGATTATCACTTCCTGTTACGACGGTTAAAAGGATTTCTGTGAGAATGTACAGTAGATAAAACCTCCATTTCCTTTTAGCACAGTGTGGTTTTCCATCAACTACTGATGGAAAAATGTGTCTCTCTAGACAATCAATAGCCAGCAGATAAACTGGCTGTTCTTTTCCATGCCCTGGTCACTGTGAATAATCTGATCAGCAAATAATTGGTTGCCTGTAGCATCCATATGCAGATATCTGTTTTAAAAGATTTTTGCTAAGCAGTCATTATGTTACAGTGGGTTCATCAAAACTTTGATTCAGTCCAGACAGAGCAAATAGGAGAAACAGTAGGAACACAGAGGGATTATACCCAAGTGTTTTTGGATAAAGTCAATGCCCATGAGCCCTGGTGACCAGCCAGCTCCAGTATGAGAGTGAGGTTCTGGAAACTACACATAACTCTGTCAACCTTTCTGGGTAAATCAAGGTAAGAGGAAAACACACACACTCTCTCTCTCTCATACACACACTAACAAACACACGCACACACACACAGACACATACACACACACACACACACACAGTCACACACAGTCACTCACCGCACAGCTCACAGTCCACATAATGATGAAATGACCAAAGGAAAGAGTCTATGGATGTGTGTGTGGGACACTGGCACGTCTTTTATGTGAAGGTGTCAGTGACTCCCTCCATCTTTCTTCTTCTTCTCTCTGATGCCCCCCCCAGTCCCTCTCCTCTATGTGCCTGTATGTCTCTTGCCCGCTGCCCTTTGTTCATATTTGATTTAACATACAGGACAACGGGCCCACGGCTTCTGTTTAACAGTCAAACAGATGTATAGGCAGTGTGTGTGTGTGTGTGTGTGTGTGTGTGTGTGTGTGTGTGTGTGTGTGTGTGTGTGTGTGTGTGTGTGTGTGCGTGCGTGCGTGCGTGTGTGTGTGTGTGTGTGTGCGTGTGCGTGTGCGTGTGCGTGTGTGTGTGTATAATAGGAGTTACATTAAAGATGTCTGAGTGTTAGATGTAGTAGTGGTAGTAAGAGGGACAGTGTTAAAATGAGATGACATGTGTGCAGTACATGGTTCCAGGCTGGATTCGAACCCTGGTCCCAATATATGGGCAGCCAGCTCTACCAGGTGAGTTACACGGCAGTCCAAAAAGATTATTTAAACACTAAAAAAATTTGGCATAGCGTTCAAAGTTTTTCTTTCTTATTGGTGCTTTCACTATATGGAATCATGATGATTCCATTACAATTAAAAAAGAGTTTGAGACTGGGTGGAAAAGGTGCAATATTTAGGACTGTTAAGACAGTCTCCCTCACTTCTCACTTGTATGCTCCGCTGTCAGATATTAAGATATGACAATTATTGCTACTTCACTTTAGGCTACTTACTTTTTTACTTTAGTGTTACTTATTCACTAATAATAAAGTAATTATTAGTTTATACACAGTAGGGTTAATTAGAGTTAAAAACTATTACTATTACTTTTTAACTAAATATTGTTACTGGCACTCTGTGGGGCATACAGCTGTTGTTCTGTGCCTGTGCCCCCTCTCTCACGGACAGCCTCACTGCTACAGGAATGGAAGCCGAGTCCTTTTATGATCAATTAGCTGATTATTCCTGTGTGGTCGATGGTGATTGGCTAATCAGTAAGGCTATTAATCACCTTCTATCAGCTGATCAGGAGATACCTATCCTGTGCTCTCAGTCACATGCCCTACAACAGGTGTTGTCTAGTGAGTAATAACACACACACACACACACACACACACACACACACACACACACACACACACACACACACATTGAAAACTAAAGAAAAATGTTTTCTGTTCAACCAAAGTTATATACCTTCTTTGTAGACATCAGAGAACAAATTAAAACACCAGATAGATGCATTCTATGGCACCTTTAAAATACAAATACATTTCCTGCTAATAAAACAATCACCAGAATAAGACAGTATGTCACCTTTAACAGGAACTTTCATTTATATTCCTGGTTTCTTTGGTCAGTGCACTGCTCAAAATAATCTTTTAATTATGAGAATTGTGTGTTGGTTTCATATGAAATATAGAAGTAAACTCTTTCACTGTATTTTACAAATACCTTTGTTAAATATTGTAAAAGTACATTAAAATAACTACAATTTAATTAAAGTAAAAGTATTAAGTCTGCAGATTGGCCCACGTCAGATTTATATATAATATCACTTCATTAAAATTAAATTAGCATTAATGTGCACATCGCAGATCTTTGAGCTGTTAAAAGTGGGGCTAGTTGCAAACACTTTATTAATTAATAATATGAAATAACTGTCAGTTTTGATTAGTCATTGATTTGTATTTATAGAATATAATGTAGATGGTTAAAGAGCACAATATCAGCTTCTATGTGCATATAAGTAGAACAAAAATGTATATTAGTGAAGTAGCTAAAAAATGTAAGCGAGTAATTAAATAAACATCGTTTTCACCACAGTTAGAAATATTTGTAAAGTTTAAACAGTGGCCTTTTCTGACAGAACAAGTCGTACATTATGGTAAACGGTCGGTACTTTTCTTTATCAGGTCTCCTCGACCCCTCAAAGCTTCACATACTACGAGTCATTCACCCATTCACTCCTCATTCATGCAGAGCAGCACACCTTGCTCTAGGGAAGCTAACACTCACACACACTCACACACCGGGAGCAACTCAGGTTGTGTGAGTGCCCAGGGATACATCCACATGTTGACTGCACGGACGGGGATCGAACCCACAACGTTCTGATTGAATGACGGCCACACTCCCTCGCAGCCGCAGTCGCCCAGTCTCCATTAATAAAAACATGTACCAGTTCAAAATAGTTCGGATGGTGAAATTAATTCCACACATCCTCTGGTTTTATTATCACATTTCTTCAGAATAATAACTCGTTAATTCCTGGATGTATTTATTACAATGCCAATCAGAGCTCCCCCACAGTGTAAGAGTGTTACATCATGTCTCACGCAGGCGTGGGGGGGGGGGGGGGGGGGGGCTACATTGTGATCTCAAATCAGCGGCTGTTTCCCGAACACTCAGCTCATCCCGCGCACTTCCTCCTCTCTGCCATAAGATTCCTTTTTGTTATTCCCTCTCTTTTTTTCAATTAGAGTCAATTGACCTGACAGAATTGCCGGCAATTGAGTGATTTTTGTAATGGTCCTGGGCTAATTTGCCTTGGCTTGTCAGCTGTATTTTATGTCACCAACCCCCCATATCGCTTACTCTCTGGCACATAATAGCTTATAATTTCAAAATCTTTACCCTCGGCTTCCTTCTCAATAAATCGCAATTACAGGAAGTTGTTAGAGAAGCCTAAACTCCCCACCGCTGCCGCTCCACTTTGTGCAGTCAGAGATATTTTTATATTCTTTATGCATTTGACAGAGCGGCAGCGAGTGGCGGAGGGAATCTTTTTGTTTGCAGAGCCTTAATGTAATCACGCTTCATGTGTGCACACTCAGTCCAACTCTCCCGGGCTGCAGCTCACCGAGAAGTTTACTCTCTCCACATTGCTCATTAAGAATATGATTTTCTGGCAGCTGGACGGAATATCTTTTATTATCTCCTAAAAAAAGGATTTAAAGGTGTTTTATTTTCCCAGAAGCTGCTGTAGGTCGTTGGTGCACCCATTACCAGGCACAACCCTTTTCACACTACAGGATTTGGACTCGCCGACAGGTCCAGATATTTAGCTTGATAGATATCAGTCGGGCGTCGGGGAGGCATCGGGGACGAGTCGGGGAGGCATCGGGGAGTCTCTCACCTCGCTCTTGAGCAGTTCACACATAACGATCAAACGCCGACTGCCGAGCACCGATTTAAGGCCGATTTAGCGCCGATTTAGCGCCGACTCATCCCCGAGCTCCAAAATCCGTCTGGGCTAAAAATCGTGTAGTGTGAACTTGGCATCAGAGTTTTGGAACTAATAAAATAGAATACTTTATTTTATTTCTATGGCTATATCTATATTTTAATTAAAAACTGCTTGATTTTAATGTTATAAATTATTTCTTGAAATCATTTTTTCTAATCTTTTTTTTTTAATGGTTTTTTATTACGATGTATCTCCTTTGACTGTGTTTATGTGCACCATGGTATATTCCTTGTATGTGTTGGCAATCTGATTCCGTTCCTTTCCAGGTCACATTTTTTGGAACTTGGCACCGGGGGTCGGTGAGGGAGTTTGCCGCCTCCATCTCCCTCCACCCCCCACACCACTTCGCTCTTGTTTCCTCTCATCCGTCAAGCTCAAACCCGACCTCCACGCTTCGAGTCTCCTCATAAAATATGCAAATGAACTCCAAATGAAATACCTTTCTCCTCGGTCTCTCCGAGCTTGAAGGCCTTCCATCAGTTCAGTGAGCCCCCCCCCCACACACACACCCAACACTAATCATCTCTGTATGTAATAACTCCAGAGGCGAGCATCTGCTTGCCTCCATAACACTCCACTGATCTGTCTCCCCTCCACCCATTCCACTCCCCCCCTCTCCCCATCACAATCTACATGTATTAGGTCGTAATGACTTAGCGGTTAAAAGCAAATAGATGCCAGGGGACATAGAGATGCCCCCCACCCCTCTGCATCTTCTCACAGACACACACACGTACCCACTCTGATGCCCAACTCTGGCTACTCAAGATAAATGGTGCGGAGTGAGAGAAGAACTGAGCCCTATCAATCACATTAAGCGCGTGGGCGTTTGTTATCAGAAAGTGTGGCTGTCCTGTGGGAGGGAGTACAGGGGTGTAGAGATTAGGAGGGGGGGAAAGTTTGTTAACGCCTTAGCAAAGTAGACAGCAGTGGTGTAAATAGCATGCAGTGGAGGAAGTAAAGGAAGGGGGGGGCGCTGGATAACAAGAGGCAAGCGGCAATGGGCTTCAACTAATTAGCAAACACACACACACACACACATACATACACACACACACACACACACACACACACACACACACACACACACACACACACACACACACACACACACACACACACACACACACACACACACACACACAGCAAACACTCAGTTCTACACATCTACACTCACAGTAACTTGTATATAGAAGTTGTTATCTGTGCGTGTGTGTGTGCAGGTGGTTCAGGTGGAACAGTGCACCATCTCAAGAACATTTCACCTAACTTCTTCTGCCCTGAAGTTGGAGTCTTAACGATGTGATTTTAGTGTAGCGCGGTAGCAGCGGAGGCGGCTGATCGATGGATGTTTTGCCGCTTGATAACTCTATTTCCTCGCGCAATCTCATTTCAGTAAGCATAAGTATAGCGATCCTGGGCCTAATGGCGGCGCGTGCTGTGCTTAACACAGTTTGAAATGAATAACCCCGCTAACAGTCTCATCGCCATTACAAGCAGGACTTAAATGATCATTTGGGAGGAGGAAACCACTGATAGCGCTTTTGAAATTATTGTGATAATAATAACGTTTTCAGTTTGACTAAATCATTCTAATGAGATGTGCCACTTAGCGACTGCGCTGGAGCCGAGATAAGGCCCTGTGTTTCAGCTACGCCCTGGATGTAAACAGCATTATAACAATGGTCGCCCACTGCTAGACTAACTGGAGTTATCCTCAGTGTGTGTGTGTGTGTGTGTGTGTGTGTGTGTGTGTGTGTGTGTGTGTGTGTGTGTATGTGTGTGTGAAAACTCCATCCAGCTCTATTTGCGTCGAACAGCGATTCCTCAAACCAGCAGATCATTTTGTTGATGTTGTTGATTGAAGCATTTCATTTTCTAAGGATACAAGCGTGCATATACTCGCACACACTAGCAAATGGGCTCAGGAGAGAAAAGGGAGATGGATACATACATTCAGTAGGATCAACAAATAAATTATTCAGAGCGATATGACAGCAGATGTTTGGGAGGCCGTGATTCAGCGGTGGTCTGCGCTGCAACTTTTGATCAGAAATTCAAAAACAGGCCCTGTGTGGCCGACAGACGGCTGGATGCAGACTCTCTCCCCCGCCTCCTCCTTCCTCACAACCCAGATATTTCAGAGGACACTTGTTTTGGGAAGATTCTTTGTGGAGAGGCTGCAGACCACAGCTGCACGGTGCTAACTTCTTCATCGCAGCTAAGAGAGAAGGAGATGAGAGGTGTTAGATTAACAATGAGTCATGCAGGCTGATTCTTTTTCCTCTTTGATGAAGACATATTACAAAAGAAAAAGCTACACCATTATAAGTGTAAAGAAGATAGTAAAAACACACTTTAACTTTATTTTAGCAGCAATAGTTTTCATATTTTTCAAAGTCTTATGAATATTGATGAGGCAAACTACTAATATTTATTTGTTTTCAGCTTAGTCAAAACTAAAGAGGGTTTACAGTTAATTGATTTAACATTTAAAATGTAATAATAATAATAATAATAATAATAATAATAATACATAAGATTTGTATAGTGCTATTCTTAATGCTTAAAGACGCTATTTGGTAGGATTGTGCCAGGGTGTATTTGTGCAGATACACTAGCTACAGATAGCGAAAGTTAAAGATTGCTAATGGACATGGAACTGTGAAAAGTTATGTGGCCTAAAAAAAGAAAATCTAGTTTTACCCGCCTTCGAGACCACATCACTCCGGTCCTTCATAACCTCCACTGGCTCCCAGTCAAATTCAGAAAAGACTTCCAAATATCTTCACCACCCACAAAGCCCTCAACAACCTAGCCCCTCCCTATCTCCCTGACTTCCTCCAGGGTCACATCCCCACCTGCTGCCTCAAGTCCGGAGATGCCAACACCCTAAAGACCACCTGGGGTGACTGGTTCTCATCTGCTGCTGCAACCCCCCGCTGGAACGCCCTCCCCAGCCACATCAGGCATTCAACCACCCTACCATTATTCAAACAAAACCTCAAAACCCACCTCTTCAGACTTTCCTGCATGGAACCCCCCCCCCACCCACCCCCCACACACACACATAAATTAATTGTCTGTTTTTTTTGTGCAACTCTCTTTGTTAGTGAATGATTGTTAATGTTTGTGTCAGTTATGGAAAATAGAAAGCAACAGATATGTTTAGGAATGCATCTATGTCCCAATACAAAGACAATAGAACAAGCCATTATTTGTCACTGTCTCTTTAACGCCTTATTTCCTATTTTTCAGAAGCAGTGATTTAGGGGCGGGGGGGGGGGGGATTTAGTCATACAATGGGATTTAGTCATACTTAATTCGCAATTGAGGGTCCCCCTACACCACTTCCTTTACCCAGACACCTTTTTCACACACGAGTAAACCATTCCTATTCCATCTGTTCCAGCTCTCACTTTTTGGGGAGGCTGTCAATCTCCGACACACTTGTGATGTGAATGGAGGTGGGGGGGTGAAGGGAGGGGGGTGCAGCAGGCCATTGGAGAGAGAGACTGAGGGAGAGGAGTTGTGGAAGTGGAAACAGAGGACAGTGAGTGGACACTGAACTCCAGGGACATTACAGAGGAGCTCATCGCACATCAGCGTCCTGCAGAGCCTCCACCACGGAGTGGTAAAAAAAGCTGAGATTGTGATGGATTTTGGAGTTCAAGAGAAGAGGGGAGCTAAAGAGCAGTGGTCATCACTGCAGCATACACTGAATATAACACTAATACAATATATATATAAGATTATATAATATCTTTTTTATTGTCTTTTATTAATTAGACTTTTTATTCATTACTTTTTTTTACAAATCACAAAACATACCTAGTACTGCGGGTTCACCCTTGCCCAAACCCCATTGGCTTCTGCTGAAGATGGTAATCTTAATGGGGCAAGCACACCAGAACTGAAACGTTGACTGTGATTAAATGTATTATGTAAACAGATTACACATAATTGTATTAAGTTAGTTGAAAGCGATAATATAAAGTTTAAATACAGAATATTAGGTTCAAATTAATATTATTGCTGTTTAACTAACTCAATACAATTACGTGTAATCGGTTGACAAAATACATTTAATTAAAATCATGTTTCATTTGAGTGTGTGTTGTATTCCTGGCAGCAGGATAGTGTGTGTTGGATTGAGTCTGATTTAAAGTGTGTGTTTATGTAAAGAAGGAACTTGTCAGTGTGACTCATTGCTGTTTCCAACCATGGAGCTCTGTGGCACAGAGGAAAGTACACCAGGAGTTGAAACACACACTGGACACATGCTTTGTGGTCATACATAATTCTACTCGGTTCCGGGAGATGTGCGTGGGATTGACTTGTTTTGTTGTTTTTTTTTTTTTTTTAATGGAGAATAAAATAACAGTACCTCAGTGGACTTGTGTCCACTTGTAGAATCAGAGTTTCTGCTTTTGTCACAGAGTTTTGATGTTTAAAACACATTATCCTATTATGCGTTCTGATGGCAGAGCGCTTTTGAATAGGAGGAGAGGGAGAAGTGGGCAGGCAGGAGGAGAATGTCAAGGATGGAGAAGGAGGGGGGCGGGGGGGGGAGTGGTCTCATGCATGGCTTGCAGGCAGCACAGAGGCGACACATCTGCTTCAGTATTACCTCGGGGCTCAGGGGGTGTCACTGCTGGCTGCTGGGGCTCTGCAGCTCCTGGAGCTCAGATGGAGGAACAAAGACACTAAAACAGCCAGACCTCTGCTCTCTGTCCCCCCGTCCCAAAAACATCCATCCTGATCATAAACCACACCAATCCATACTCTCTATATCTAATCTACAAATCAGCCTTTCTTGTTCAAACCCATTTTCGGAAAGTATTTAATATATTTAAAAGAGAAACAGGTAAGTATTTCAATTTTAGTTAAATGATTGACTGTAAGAGTAAACTACACTGTGCAGTGAATTTAAGAGCATTTTAACAAATATTGCACAACCAAATTAGATCAAGTTAGTATGAGTTTTGATGCAATTAGCCGTTCTAACATTTCTCGTTTTCTCTGTGTATTATTATGTTATGCTTTTATCATGTTTCTCCCACTCTATAAAAATGAGCATGAAGGAACATGAAGCCTACTGTGTTTATAAAGAAGTCAGGGCTTGAAGCTCTGACAGGTGAATGCATTCACAGATGCTCACAGGCCCTGCCAGTAGTGAAGTCAACAATATGCTGGGGAAACATGCAAAACCAACATTATTTCCACTCCTTATTTCCTTTTGGTATAACATTCTATGATGGCAGGGTTTGAACCCTTAAATCTAATGAGTGTGTGCTATGTGATCTAAACTTTTTGGGATTTAAGGAGCATTTTGACCAGGGATTTATTTTCAGTCAAAAAAGGACTTAAGGATGGGTCCATCTTGTACAATGGATCTAATTCTGTATTAAACCAACACAAACTTTGACACATCGAAATAATTTGTCATTAGAAAACGAAAAAATATCATTTACAATGGCTGGAGTCCATACCATTAAAGGATTTAAACTCAGATATATGAAGGCCTTCAGGATAAAGGTTGAATAAAGTTGCAGATGAAAATCTTGAAGAAAACAATAATCAGTTCTGAGTGCAGTGATTGGACCATGGAACATATTTTCACTGGACATGTGTTGTGTATTTTTAGCTTTCATTTGATTCCAAAAGCATACACAAACATGGAACTGATCCCTTGTTCCACTTAATAAGCGTTTATTACCCAGTGCTCTGATCTCAGTCTCTTGAGCAGCCTCTAATCTCTAATGTCATTATGGTCACTTTGTCCAGGGACCGCCCCTCAGTGGCTCAAATCAATAGAGCCTATTTATTGCCCGCTCTCAGAGGTGCTATCTGGCCTGACAGCAGGGATTTGTTTTCTAGTGTCTCCAGGGCTAAGACGCTCTAGTACGGCCAAACTGACCCTGATGCCCCGCGGCCCACGACTGGCAAAAAGTCTGGTACACTAGAGGTCCTGGACGAGTGCCCTGAGGGATGCCAAGGTCACCAAGCTGCTGGCTCCAGCACTGAGCTCCAGCTGCTGGGAGGGTGTTGTTGTTGTTGCGCATGCTGCCGCTGTTGTTGTTGTCCATGTTGTTGTTGAATGGATTGGCGTCTCTCCCTCCACCTCTGTCTAGATCACTCCCTCCTCCCTCTCTATCCATCTCTGGTCTGCAAGGCATAAGGAAGCCCAATGAATTAATGAAGATGAGCGAGGTAATTAAAGGTGGTGGTGATGGCGACACAGATCCTGGGAGGGTTTCAGAGGGACAGGAGTCCACATGGGGCCTTGGCCTGCCTGTTTCACCATCATCCTATTCCCTCCCTCCTTTCCTCCCTCCCCCCGGTCCCCAGGTTGCATGGCACACATACATGGCTTGATTGGCCTGCTGGGCATGGGGAGGAGGAGGGTTGGTAAAGTTGGCGCCCAGGGGAGGTGGAGGGAGAAGCAGGAAGGAGGGGGGTAGATTGAGCTCAGGCCTCACCTGTGGCCCCAGAGCCCCTCCCTGGATCCCTCCCCTGGTAGCCAGGTCACGCTGCGTGGTCCAAACACCCCCTGCCTAGGGAGGGGAGGAGGAAAACAACAGCATGGAGGGAAGGGGGGTGTAGAGGGAAGGATGGAGGGGATAAGGGAGGTAGGGCAAGAACCATCGGGGAACTTCCAGGGATTATGGCCTCACGCTGGCCCACTGGGGTGCAGCCTTGATGGACGTATGACTGGCAAGCACTTGCCCTTTTGTAAGATGTGATGCCTGCCGACCACCTCCACACACACAGCAGCAGCAGGTGGAGGCCGTCAGGCTGCAGCTCTCACCGGACACAACACTACACAGCTTATCATATCTCTAGCTCACCTTCTTTACACACCAATCCAAACAGTCAATGAGATACATGCCCCGGTCATTTTAGTGGCCCAGCACACATGCAACATCATCACTAAAAAGGAAAATGTATCATCAAAAAAAATGAGAGGCAGTTTAATCAAATGTCATGGTTAACCAAAAATGTTTGGGAGAGAAAAAGTAACATTATTACAGTGCTTTCCCATCATCCTTCACATCTAACTGCAGTTTGGATCACTAGTTGGCTGTGAATCCAAAACCATATCCAAACAAAATGAACAATGATTCTCAGTGATATTTGTTCATTATGAGCCAACCCGATAAAAGTTCTCGTAAAAAAAATTGCTTTATAATTGATCATGAATGAGTGGTTTCATCATTCTATATACTTTTATGGAGTTAAGAGGCCGACATGTGAAGTGTCCACCACATTCACAATACATTTTGTGATTTTGTTCTTATTATACAAACATATTGATACATTTTTGTTTATATCTTTGAATAAACTAAACCATATGTATGTTGTAGAAGTATGTTAATACCATGATTTGATATGGACTGTTAATGTATCTGACATTATCATGATAATGTTTCTCCAGAGAGTTAATAAGCACACACATTTGGATAAGTGTTAATGTTATTTGCGAGGAGAGGACGTCAAAGGAGCAGATGGATGTGCTGATGAACACCAAGGTGTGGCCTTCAGGTGCTGCTCTGCTGTTCTATCTCCAGAATCAGTTTAGGCAGAGATGTGTGGCATCACCCCCCAGGAGAGCTCCCTCGACCTCCCCCTTGTTTATTTGTTATCGGAGCCGGCACCGGACTAATTAGAGAGGCCTTAACTTTGGTCTTGAGCCATGTTCCGGGCCCAGGGGTGGCAGGACAAGCTCCACTTACCCCAATTGGGCCTCCCTGTGTCCCAGCCCACGCCGGAACACGTGTCCTCTCAATGGCTTCTGGGAATTTGATGCCGTAAGCGGGCAGGTAGGATGTTTTGTTCAGCCACGAGTTACCATTGCACACGTACACACGTACACGTACACAGACACAGACACAGACACACACACATACACACACACACACACACACACACACACACACACACACACACACACACACACACACACACACACACACACACACACACACACACACACACAACCCATCTGCCAATAACTTCCCTTGGTCCCTAGATGCCATTTGTCGTCAGCGACCCTGAAGTTTATTATGTAAACAAAAATATGCCCTAATTAACGGGAGGGAAGTGTTGTCTTGGGAGCATGGGGGGAGGTGAAACCAGGTGGCCTTTTGTCACTCCTGCCAGCATTATACCAGACGACTACATATATACTTATTACCTGAGAATATGAAGAAACAACACACTCTCATAAGCAATTAAACAGTGTCAGCACATTTCCATAATGCAATTACATGCAGAGTACGGAGTTACAAGTCACTGATTGTGAAATAAATATATAAGGACAAATTGAGAGGAGGAACTGCAGAAGAAGAAAGAAAAACAGACAATGGCTGCAGTCCCAACGGGGGGAGATGAATACCCTATTCATCGACTGGGGAGTGCAGAAATGCAATGATTACAGAAGGGTGGAGGCGTAGGAGAACAGGTGTGCTGCGGACCCCCTCC
Source organism: Eleginops maclovinus (assembly GCF_036324505.1). Taxonomy (NCBI): domain Eukaryota; kingdom Metazoa; phylum Chordata; class Actinopteri; order Perciformes; family Eleginopidae; genus Eleginops; species Eleginops maclovinus. Next base: position 1,020,387 of record NC_086367.1, on the reverse strand, counting down.
TGGGACCACTCCACCAACCCTGGGTCCTTAGAGGGAGGGAGGAAGGGATGGGGATGGGACGGGGGGGATGGAGGGGGGACAGAAGAGAGGGGCAGAGCTTAGCTCATTAGAGAGAGTTTGCTTCTGCTAACTCATCCCCCCCCTCGAGACGCCACTAATCATCGCACAGGGAGTGGCAGCCAGTTAGAGACGAGGTGGAGACAGAGGGACTTATTTAGCACCATGCCTCCTGTTGACATGAAGACAGAGCATTACCAGCGTCCCAAAACAAGGCTGTAAGTGCAGAGCAACGTCCAGTCCAAACGTGTCGAGCATCACTGTGGAGATGAGGCAGAGTCAGGGATATGATAATAACTCAAATATCAGCCCACATCGCTCATGAGGTGGGACCCCTTATGTCTCATGATGCAGAAAATCAGTTATAATGAAAGCTATGTGTCTTGGAATACTTGAATGAAAAGGGGAGATAGAGGGACTGACATCTTTGTGTAATGTTCAGGTTAGGGGATCTGAGCTTTTTTCTATGAAATTGATGTAAAGCCACAATTTGCTATTTTAATATTCAAATACAGGTTACTTATCATAACTTATGTATTATTTAAACTCAGTAAATGAAAATAAAAGTGATTTCTGTCCATCACTGGTGCTTTCATCACTGTCAGAAGCTTATGCTCTTCTGGTTGCAGCTGTGCAGCAGTCTGCAGACACACTGACCAAGAAATATAAATCATAAAATCAGGCGCAATTTGGATGATTTTCCTACAGTCACTGTTTGACATGTTTAGATAAATATCCTGCGAGTATTCATTATTGCTAGACAAAAAAAATATCCTATTGCAACAACCTTAGAGTGTTGAATGCAAATATTCTTCCAAGTATCATATCAAGAAGTTAATCCTGTAAGTTCAAGTGAAGCCTCTCAGCTGGTTTGAGTTAACGCAGTTTACCTAACATGAAATTAGGAAAGACATGTACAGCCAAGGACGACAAGCTGGAGCTCCTCTTTGCAGTCCAACCATACCTGCATCTTCAGACACCGACACCTTCACAAAAACATTCAACATTTATCTATATTTCTAAGTTTTCGGATCAGGGGGCCTCAAATTTCCTCTAATTTCTAAATTATTCCACTAATTCCTTCCCCATATCCTGTAACATGCTTAAATTGGTACGATCCAGCTAAGGAATGTGAGAGGCCGCCTCGCAGCTGGAGCGACGTCAAGGATCATTTCCATCTCCCAATGATTAATTTGAATTTAATATCTTAAATCAAAACCTAATTAATTTAGATACAGTTTTGATGGTGGCCTACTACTTATACACATGCTGTTAATTAGATGTAGCTTAATGTCATTTTTCCTCCTCTGCTTTAACCTAATTAAAACAGAAGATCCCAACCCGTGTGAACTAATGTTGGTACAGCCCAACAGAGGGTGGCGTGACGGCTGACAGGCAAATGTGATTTGTCACTGCAGGGTGAAGAACTGAGATTTAATATATGTACAATGGCTGTACATATTTACATAAACAAAGAAACCAAACGACCAACACATAAAGGCATTATAGCTTCATCACAACTCCCTCTGTGTATGAGGAACACGAGATACCAGTGAAAGCTAACAGCTAGTTTGTGAATCTTATTTTATTTTGTAAATACCAACAATACAGCACACAAATGCAATATCAACTTGCTAGCTCTCATTGCTTCTGTCCATATCTAATGGGCTTTTTTTTCTAGGCATTTAGATGGTATGGATGTTATTACGCAACCAGCGTATGGATGATATTTATATATAAATGTTGTGTGTACAACTCTTTGTGCTGACATCCAAAACAATAAAGAAATAAAGCAAATGTTAATCTAAACAGAGTGAACAGATAAATGGTTATGATGGAAATGTTTTTTCCTGGACAAGTATGGCTTATAGGATATGATGATTGAAAGCTTTACGTTTTAATGGGTTATAATGGGCACTATGTTTATAGTTTAGAAGTAGCCTTTTCCGGCTTGGTTATTTATCTGAATAGGGGAGAGTGGGGTAAGATGAGGCAGTGGGTAGGTCGCAGGTCACATGTTTTGTCATGTGACCATAGATTCAGGAAGGACCCATCATTTATCTTTGGCTGTGGTGCAGAGAAGCACATGGTAAAGTGTTAAATGTGGTTCTTGACAATAAACCATGTTCTGCTCGTCAAAGTACATTTCCAACATGACCAGTGATGAGCAAGTTACTTCCAAAATGTAATACAGTACATACTTATACCTGTCTTTTTAAAGTAATAAGTTACATTACATTATTACTGTCTCTGAACTGTAATGCGTTACACTACTTTTGCGTTACTTTGAGTTACTTTCACCAAAATAACCGCAAAAGTATGGCTTTAAATGCTAAAATGTAGTTTATTGCAGCTCATTCATTAAAGCTTTCTATCTATCTGGCAGTACATGCTGAAGATTAGGAAAAGAGCTAGAAATTAAACTCATGCTCTGTTTAAGTGGGCTGAATAATATGTGATACCGGTAACATGACGTCTCTGTGTGTTATTAATAACATGTTAGTGGAGCCTCTGCACGGCCCTGTAACCTGCTGTATATGAACGAGTCTCTATGGCAGCGTTAGCTCACCTTATCATTGGTGTGTTAACGGGGATTTGGCTGACAAGCTTTCTAAAAGTCGGCGATTCCACAGAGGACAGAGGCTGCAGATCTTCAACACTCTGCCACGAGTCTCTGAACTTCTCGGGGTTCAAGCAGCAGACCCAGAGAAAGTTACCTTCTGTTGCTTTGGCCTGCGCACACTCCTGTCTCTTTTGTTTTCTCCGAGCCTGCAGCTCTGCATTGTGAATCTGTTCCTGCAGCCCTCTTAACCAATAGTAAACAGGCTTACTGAGTTACTATTCTATCTGCACAATTATTTCTCTGGTGTCAGAATGTCTCGCGATGTTGGTGAATTCTTAGAAACAAACACCACATCATTTCGGGTTAAAACGTGCGTTACTGAGAATTGTAACAGGTATTATATTACCCAAATTTCAGAAGTAATGCGTTATACACTGCCTGGCCAAAAAAAAGGTCACACACTCTAATATTCGTTGGACCGCCTTTAGCTTTGATTACGGCACGCATTCGCTGTGGCATCGTTTCCACAAGCTTCTGCAATGTCATAACATTTATTTCTGTCTTCCATTCATGTTTAGCCAAGATCTTGTATTGATGACGGGAGATTCGGACCACTGCGCAAAGTCACATCCCAAAGATTCTCAATCAGGTTCAGGTCTGGACTCTGTGGGGGCCAATCCATGTGTGAAAATGATCCCTGAACCAGTCTTTCACAATTTGAGCCCGATGGATCCTGGCATTGTCCTCTTGGAACATGCCCGTGCCATCAGGGAAGAACAAATCCATTGATGGAATTACCTGGTCATTCAGTATATTCAGGTAGAATATACTGAACCTCATTCTTTGGGCACATGCTGAACCTAGACCAGACCAACTGCAGCAACCCCAGATCATAGCACTGCTTCCCACAGGCTTGTGACCTTTTTTTTGACCGGGCAGTGTATTACTGCATTACAGCAAAAAATAATACATTACTATAACTCCGTTACTTTTGTAACGCGTTACACCCAACACTAATAATTACTGGTCTTTCAAAGCAAATGTATCCAGGTGTGAAAATATGTATCATACATGTTGATTATTTGGCAAGGTGTAAAACCATGTGGATCATTTTGCTAAAGGTTAGCATCTAAGATTTGTAAATTTCGCCTCTGTGGGACGAATAGAGGTATTCTGATTCTGAATCGCAGGAAGATAGATAGTTTTTTTCCCCTAAAAAGTGGCTGTGGGGCAAAGTGAGCCACATGCAGTGGGGTTAACTGAGCCAGTGGTTCAACTTAACCCCCCATGAGGCACTGAAGTTAAGTTAAGTCTAGTATAAAATACTATTTCAATGTATTTTCACACAAGTAAATTGTTCCTTTTGTTTTAAACATTATAGAACAACAACATTCCTGCACCAAACAGCTGGAGAGAGGATGGTTCAGCAGGTAGGGTGTGCAATCACATGATCCAGTAGGTCAGGGTAACTGGTTTTGTGTTACGAAATACAATATCTTGATAGAATGAATTCTAATGTTTTAGGTCTAGGTTGGCTCAATAATTTTTCATGCATGGCACCATTCCTTAAAAATGTAAGGTTTTATGGTTTAGGTCCCCCTCGAAAATGAGGCGCAACATCTCAAGGGGCTATCCTTTGATAAATACATTTAAAAATTCTCAAATGCAGTGATAGACAGATGAGAGAATAACCACAATTGCTAACATGAAGAATTATCAATGACTAGCCTATGTTTTTGTTACCTATGCTCAGGTTTAAACTTAAAAAGCAAATTGGTGTATTTACCCCCAGATGGCTCAACTTACTCCTTGACCTGGATCAACTTACCCCTTAGATGGGGCAAGTTAAGCCACAAGACCACTTTTATCTAGAAGTCATATTTTCATGGCCCTTTGTATATGTTATTCAAATTTTGATTGACAGAAGACATCCTGAAGTAAAGTTTATTGTTGTTGTCATTTGACTCATATCTCATTTTTCCTTGCCTAGAGGACAACATAAATCAAAATTGGCTCATCTCTGCCCAAAAGACTAAAATATTCAACAGGATATTTTCGTTGGCCATGGGTATTCTTTACTGGATACGTCCATGGTGTACAGCTTGAGACACATTTTTTTCGGTCAGCATCTTGACATTTTAAAATCTATTGAAACATGACATAGATACAGGTAATCTAATATGGTATTTCTTTGTGGTAAACATAATTGATAATTCTCCACATCAACCAAAGTTTTTTAATTGGCAAAGCATGCATTTGTGATGTACTGCTGCTCTACTGGAAATGTGTGCCAGGAAGAATGGCATATCATTTTCACAACCAATTAAAAGTTGAAGAACTCCATTATACAAATTCTACTGTCTGTATCCAAGCAAAACAGCAGAAATATTAGTTATTAATTGATATCCATTCAGCGTTGCATTAGTTTGTGTAGAAGGTAAAACAAAGCATATGGCTTTAAATGAGAATTTCTTCTGGTTCTGTTCCAAATCATCTTCTGCAGGCGAACGCAGCCTCAGTTATTAAATGAGTCGCATGCTACACAGTTACAATGTGCAAATATACACAGGTAGCAGCTTATTTGATTGAATTTATTTTTTCTGTTATAGATTAGTTCTACAGTGATAATACATTTATTAAAAGCAAAACCATTCGTTATTTGGTATCTTATAAAGGTAGGGTTTGGCCAAAGGCCATTAGTAGATAAAAAGCCAACAGTTCACCACATGTGCTATGGTACGGTGGCATCATGTGAAAGCTGGGAACTAGGGACCGTATATACAAACGTCCTTTTTAAGTTGTTAGTTAAGATAGTATTCACCCTGTTAGGTATTACTAAAGCAAATTCCAACTTACTTAAGGAATAATATCATGTTGGAGTTATTACTTTCTTATCTCCTAAATACCCAATCCAACATCGGTTATCATGTTTTAAGTTTGTTAACCAGCGATCGGGGCCACTTTTATCATCTCACCAAGTTGAATATTACACATTCAAAGTTTCAATATATCGAATTTCAACTTAAACCATACAAAAATGGAACATAACAACAACATTACTTTAAGATAGATAAGTTAGAGATGTTGGTAACATCTGTTTGTGATTTTAAATTCCTATAATATTTCCCTGTTACTTCTGGTCCCATTACAAGGCTGAAACACCATGAACATGTATGAACACTTAACAAAATGTTTATAAAATGTTTCAGACTGTTTTGTATATTTACTAAATAGTAAGAATAGACTCTTTTAATTTAATGTAAAAATGCTGATATTCAAAAAAGTGCTAAATTGAGATATGGTAGAGTTGTCCTTTTAGTTGCCCAATTAAAGGAAATTTCAGCCAGCTTAAAACTGAATCCAGATGCTCTGGAACATCTACTGTCCTTCACTGCTTTGGAGGCAGAAAAATCTACACCCACATAAATCCACGTAGATTTCAGACTGATTTGATTTTCATCAACCATTACCAATTGGGAAACACATCAACAAAACAAGCTGAATAGTTAGATGTTTTTATTGTTATGATATCACTGTGGTTCCAATTAAATGTTGCCCAAGACACCAACCTGCTGTGTATTTGGTTGAAAGCATCTCTTTTTAAATCTTTTGCTTATTGCTGTATCATTCTTGTAATTTAAATATCATTTTGAGACAATACCTCCCTACACTTATCCCTAATATTTCTATTCTATCACTGTGTATAATTTATAGGTTGCCCATTGTTCTGAGAAATTTGACCAAGATTCACTCTAATCAGGACCTTTTACATTCTAAAATTCATATTGGCGTTCTCTGGACAAACTAAGTGATGATGTCACTGTTTAAAAAAAATGTCTAACATTTTTCTTTGGTGGCAATGTGATGACCTGTTCTGAGTGTGTACCCCACCTCATTCCTTGCCCTTCAAGACCGTCTGAAAGAAGAGCAGGGTAGTTAATGGATGGATGAATGATAAGCTAAAGTGGCTCTCTTAGAGTGTATGAGCAGTCTTTGAACAAATCCACCTTTTCTGCTCATCAGCAGAAAAGGATATTATGATATTATGATATGGACATGCAGGCAGCCACAACAGTTTAGTATTACTGGGTAGGAGCATCTTTGAGAGTCCTTTAGTCATCAGTTATTTTCTTTTAAGTAGACGATACGTACTAGCAGAAGCTCCTCACAGGCCCAAACATCGCTGTAAATTCTCAAATATAGGTTTTTGAATGAAGTAATCACATTTTGGAGATGCTTGAATTCCTTGCATGAAAAACACTGTTATAACTTAATAAGAGTTCATTCAGAAGCTTAAAAACTGTTCCTTTGGCAAGTAAAGGTTAATAAAGATGAAGAGGCTATGCAATAATAATGACGCTCTAACCGGTAGAGACATGATACGATAAGGTGAAAGTACCCTAGAGCCGGCGAAGCACAAGGTGAATGAGCAACAAAAAGTATAAGTATGCAAAAAGATGTTGGAATAACAGCTAGCTCTGCTTATTCTTACACCTTTGTTTGATTTTATTTTAACAAATGATCCAATTATCAAGGTGTTAGAACGGTAGTATGCTGACTTAATTGACTTCATGTTTGGCACAGAATTTAAATATTGTGTACTTGGACTGCAACACATGATTGTGGTTTGTTCAGTGAAAGGTCAATGATCAATTGTTTCTGGTCCAGTCCATTCCATCCACCCCTTTATCTCTCTGTTTTTCTCTCAAACTCATAAAACCCGTAATTCTTCTTTATCAATCCTCTTTCCCTCCCTTTCTCCAAATAATTCCTCTTATCCCTCAATTTATCAACTCTTCATCCATCTACTTTCTTCATCCACCTTTCCTTCCTATTGCCTGCTCTCAACCATTCCTACTACCCTCTCTCCACCTGTCTCTCCCTCTATGCCTCCCTCCCTCCGTCTCTCTCTTTCCTTCCCTCCCCTCCTGTTCTCTGACTTTCAGAGAACAGAAGCCAGCTAGAGGGGGAGAGGCGAGAAATCAATAAGGCATGATTTATAGATCACTAAAAATGATGGCGCTCATTAGCCCCCCAAAGGGACCTCAGCGTTAAGCAGATGACAAAATGTCACCCGTCCTCACTCCACACCCCACAAAAAATGATCCCTGGCCTCCACCAAGAGGCTCTCTTTCCCCCCTCTTCCAGCAGCGGATTCCTATTTCTCTGGTATCCATACAAGCACGGGTTTCCCTTCAACTTTGAGCTTTTATTTCAACTTTTGTTAGATTTTCAACTACTTTATTCTTGGCAAATCAGACAACTTGCCCGAAGAGTTCAAGATTTGATAGTGACCAACTGATGAAAAATGGGCCTCACTTTTCCCTCATCTGAGTAAAAAATAATATCTCTGCTTCTAGCTTAAAAATGAGTTGGCCTAATACATTTTGTTTATGGATCTCCATTAACAACAAGCTGCTGACTTTTTTAAATGAGGAGAGGGACAACCTGCTAACAGACTTTGATGTACACTAACAAATATTTCAGAACTATAGCTAAATGCACATTGTGGTATTGAGTAGCATTGTGTAGCATCATGTAGTATTGAGTAGTATTGTGTAGCATCATGCAGTATCGAGTAGCATTGTGTAATATAGCATTGCATCGTCTAGTATGGCGTTGCATAGCGTAGCATCGTGTAGCGTTGTGTCTTGATAACAGTCATCATGTTTTATTATTAATTTTTGGCTCAATATTTGGAGAACTGAGACAATGAGGATTTCATTCTAAAGCTAAGAATTTCCTCTTCCCAACAGTGTTTACAACCCAAAATGTGTGTCAGGGTCCAAGTGAAATAAGCAGGTCAGAAATGTGATAAACAAATTTCATGGCCACGTGCTGATGGACTGAGGATAGTCACACATGAAGGGGTTTTACCTATGAGGGAGAATGGATGTAGTCAGTTCATTCGAAACCCGAACTCAACTGAAGGAAATGTCGACTTAATGGAATTTGCTTTGCAGTGAAAGACATTGTAACTGATGGCCAAATTGGGTTAAGAAAAACAAAAATGGAAGTGATGTTATTTTCTAAAGCACCTCTTCAGCTTTATATGAACTTGTGGCTAAAACGATATCTGTGTCTTGTGTGTTTAAGTCCACTGCATTTCAGAGGAACCGTCTGTTTTCTGGTCCTGCTAGAGATTTTAAGCAGAGGCTCACTGCTGGTCAGTAGATCGTTGGCGACAAACACGGCTCCTCACAGAAACCAATATGTGGCCATGTGTGAGTATGAGTGAACTGAGTCGTTTGTTACTGAGACGTGCGGACAGCGGAGGCAGAATCTATGAATGGGGGATGGTCTGGCTGGATAAAATGTGTTTTTAATTAATTAAGACACAATGTAACCTGGCCCCTTTTTACGCCTTTTGTTGCCACAATATTTGCATTGCATGTACTTGCAGTGACTTGATGAGACCCAGGGCAGACAACACATGGCCCTGATAAACCATAGACTGATTGCTCTGAATTGATTTACTGTGAAAAAAAAGTTCAAAGCTCCATATTTCACCTATATTTAGATCCAAGTATAATGGCCAATTATTGAGTTATAGTCTGTTTAAAGTGTTACTCTCTGTTTTACTTGATGGTAATGTATGTCAATTCACTGTATTGCCTGTGTTAACCTTCTCATTTTCTTCAAGGCATACATACCCATAGGAAGGACATTTCAAATCACTTACGGAATGGAATCTGAGTAGCAATGCAAAAATCCAACGCAAGATTATGCCTGCATGATGTGCTATTTTGTGAAAAAAAAAAAAAAAAAAACTTAGTTGGACCAAGTGGGTTTGTCCACTTTTTTTTGCCAGACTGCAGATTTAGATAACCTGTGAAAACATGGGTCCTCAATAACACACGTCAAGTGTGAAGTATATTGGTCCAAGAGTTGAAGAGGTAATTGAAACAAACATACACACACCAAATTGCCCTGCCAGTGTCAAACAATGTATTCTACTGTTGGTTTGGACTCCGGTGCCAATCAGCTTCAGGGGGCTGAATGCTAAACAGTTGAAGGAATGCTATGTTCAGTGATTATAGCTATTACACGTTTTTTGTGACACTGGGTTGGATCAGCTGGGATGTGCTGTAATTGCTAGAGCTTCCAACATAACCCTTATGGCTGACCTGCGGCGAAACCTGGTTGAAGACTGCACTGTGTATCCAGGCTGATGAGCAACATGAGGGAAAGGTACCAGAAAGAATTGTTAAAACGTATAAAATGTGAGGTTCTGATGTATTTGAGTAATAAAACATATGATAAACATCATTTTCATTCTCATAAAATCAATCAACAAGCCTTTATGCCCTGTATCAAAGCATTTGCTTTTATTCATTTTCTTTCTCTTTATCCTGGTCTTTCTTTTAGTTTTTCCCCAACCCATATACAGTATACGTTTACAGTCCATTAGATGTTGTTTAGCATACCGGTGATCCCAAACAGGGCACTAACCCCTGAGCTCCAGTCGCTCAGAAGTTGAATACCTCAGTTTACTTTTGGGCAAGAAAAATAAAACAATGACATAATCGAAGCTAACCACATTTTATAAAGTAAACCCTACTGGAAACTTCCTAAACATGCTGATAGCCCTTTATTTAAAGATGGTGTCACGTCAAGCTTTATGCTGTGACTTTGATGAGTGAAAATGCCAGAACTGTGTCCTCTGTCATGTGCTTGATGAGCAGGGTGTGTGTTTTTGAATTTCAATGCACACACCTGAAGCAATAGAGTTTCTTTCTAAAACCCCCCTGCTAGTTGGACAATCTCTCATGTCCGACGGTGTGTGTGTGTGTGTGTGTGTGTGTGTGTGTGTGTGTGTGTGTGTGTGTGTGTGTGTGTGTGTGTGTGTGTGTGTGTGTGTGTGTGAGAGTGTGTGTGTGTGTGTGTGTGTGTGCGTTAGTACTTTTGAGAAAGGGAGGGGCCCCAGGAGGGGGTGACTGGACGCTTCATCACCCGATGGCCAACCTCTCACAATGATGCATGAAGCCCGGCAGGACACAGAGCAGAGCCCTCTGAGGCCAAAAAGTGTTACAGACACACACACACGCACACACCCTAAGCAATAATGGGCACTTCATCCAGTGTCACATTGGGGGTTTAACTATAAGCAGGAGCGCTGGCTAAGGCAACAGCTAGGACACAGGTTGAAAAGGAGAAACATAGTTCACAGTACTCCACTAAATACTTTATGTGCTACAGATGGTATCAGATCATCCTATTTTAAAGACAATATGGCTTCTCCAACAATGTCTGAGAAAGAGAACTGACTCAGTTATTATCTAATAACTCATTACAATGCCTACCCTATGACACAGTTAGTCTGAGCAGTATTATCCATCACAGGTGAAGAGAGAAAGGATAGAAGTGCAATCTCAAGAAACTCCTTCAAAATTCTCCGGTGCCATGTTGGGGAGGTAGCACAATATCATGGAAAACCCTGATCAGATGCCCCAACCATCTCATTAGGGTCCATAGGAACATACTCCCTACAGATGACTGAGCTTTCTAACCTGCCCATTAGGCAACACCCTGCTAATCTACAAATAAAACTCAGTTTCAGCAATGTTATTCTATTGGTTGCTAAGAAGCTGTTGGACATAGGTAAGGATTAGAACATAGACAGACTGATACATGATATCAATACTACAAGCAGAAGAGCATAAACCGTTCCTTTATTGTGAGATAATCTCAATTATAAGTGGCTGGGTTGGATGAGTTGTAATCTAGACAGTAGAATGGACCAGCTGTTGGCCAATGATTACAAACATTTGTGTCTGCATTAAGAGTCCTTGAGCTGGATATTGAAATTGAAGACAGGGCTTTTTTTGAATTCATGCAGAGAAGACTAAGAAGAAATGACTTGCAAAACGCACTTCTCAGTCTTGTTGTGAAACTACTTGTATGAAGACGTGCTGAATTTTGCCACAAAAGGACAAGTTTGTGGCACAAAGGTGTGTAGAGTGGCCCACTCAGAACCAAATGAATGACTGTGTTTAGTGCTGAAGCAGTATCACAGCAGCCAACTGTGATGTCCATGCATCAGGGAAAAAGTTCCAGTTACAACGGGCCATTCCTCAGTAAATAACAGCAGAGAACATGCGGTAGCCTGGCTCAAAAGCCTCTAAGTATTTTATAATAGCATGTGTGGTGAGAGTTCCATCTGCCCACCATTCACTGTGCCTCACCCAATAAACACTGGAAATGAGGAATTCCGCTTCCGACCACTTTTGTTAATCTGCAAAACTGTAAAAACAAGAGGGGGAACATTTCTCCGGTGCACGTTAATTCAACATGTAGAAAATTATTAAACCAAAGATCGTAAAATGCAAAATGAAATAAATTAGAAAGGAAAACATTAGGTCTCTGCAAAAATATTATAATTTGCCAAAAAAAATATCATCACATTTCTGTGAGGTGTGAAAGAGACGGAGTGGAGAAAGAGAAATGTATTTGGCCGAGTCACTAACAGACGGAGTGCTGAAGGCCTTGATGTTACCCTCACATGGTGCTGAACGCTGCCTCTGGACTGCCAGACGCCCGGTCACTTCTCCCACCTCCTACTGAAGAAATGTACAAATGAATGTGTGCGGATGAAAAGCTGCCAGATTAGATATTGAGATTCAACAGCTATTGTCCTTTTTGTTTAAGTTAGTTTACTTTGAAGGGCTGTTATGTATGATGACTACATGACGCTCATGGTGAGCAATAGGAACCCGGCACCCGGCTGGTCCCTGGTGAACACCAGCTGCTAACTCTACATTTTGTACAGATTTGAAGTCCACTATCTTAATTATTATTTTCAGCTATTCATAATCTTCGTAGAGCAGACCATAGGCATAATAGTCATGTCTACAACATTGAGACTGTCTTCGTTATCTGCTGCATTAATCATTAATTATCTTGTCCTAAAAATGTGAATACAAACATTTAGTTATCATCCAATGAATGGGGATGTGCGGTGTCCCAGAAAGCAAAACTATCTATGGTAAGCATAATTCCATCCTTATACAGTGTACATCATCTAGTAGCTTACATATTAGCCTCAAAGATGCAGCCCAAACAAAAGCCTGGGTACTAAATATGCACTGATGTATCATGTTATTCTTCAGTATGGCCTGGATATGATGATTGGATGTAAAAAGGATTTAAGTCTTCCTGACAATGCCTCAGTTACTTAAATACTGTTAGCAGGTTGTGCCTCTCACCATGTTCAACAGTTAGCCTTCATCTACACAGCAGTGCTGAATGTCAAACGATTGGTGATATCATCATTAACAAAAGAACATCCTATAAAAAGTGTTTGGTATATTGTCAGATTCATATTATGTCATCAGTTCATTACAAATTATCAAATAATCCCTGTATTTTTAAAGTTTGCTACATTTTCTTTTGCTAACGTTTGGATTTTCATGTTGGGTTTCATGCCATACGTTTCCTAAATGCAAAGTTTCAGAACCTCTTAGTGTTTTATTAAAAAGCAACCATTGACAAATGTACCATTTCCATTTCATTGTAAATCCCCCCCCCTCCCCACTGCTGGCAGACGGTCAGGAGGTGTGGGGCAGAGAGGAGGACGTCCATACTGCAGGGGGTGGGAATTCTGTTGGTTTTTATGGTTGTGAATGATCTCCCATCTTTCTTTGAGTTTTTTTATTTAGTTTTAAACACAAATATAATATGTTTCTGAAGTGAGACTCTGATAATTTTGTTAAATAAATAAATATGTATATATACCTGTTATTATTCTGAAGATGTACTTTCCCTCACTGCAATCCAAACCACCAATAAGCTTTGTCCAAATGAACACATAATAACATCAGAAAAAATGCAATTGTACATGTTTTTACTGACTTTTGGAGCCAGTACTTCTATTTTTATTGGAAGAGGGTGATTTCGTGAACAAAGATTGATCATTTTTACTTGAAGCCAATGGGCTTGGAGCTGAGAGTCACAGGGAGAAGCACGTGATTGTTTTTCTGTTCTTTTCATGGGATTTGTGGAAATAGAGACAATTAAGTGGAATAATGTCAGCCCTATCTTTTTTTTAGACAGACTCCTTAACTTACTTGGAGTTCCTAAATAGGCAAATTGACAACCAAAGTTGAGTGTTCCCTTTAGCATCCCCTTCACCTTCATTTTTCAAAGGTAGTAAAAGTGTCTTGAGTTGAGAAAAGAAGCCAGAGGCGGCAGGCAGGTGGAGAGGAAAAGTCTGTGATGTAGTCCGTGTATGCCAGTCCGACGCCATTACCAAAGTGTGTACACACACATTAGCATAAAACAGCTTTGCATATGATCTGAGCGCTTTCCAAGATGCTGCAGACGGCAGAGAGAGGAGTTGAGAGGGAAGAAAATAAAGCTCTTGCTGTTTTGCAAGCCCGAGACGATCACATGCTGTCGACAGTACCTCACATAACATCCCCCCGCCACCCACCATCCCCTACACCCACCCTACATCGTCCTATAATCCCTGTCAACACACACTTATACACACATAGAGCAGCTACTTCAGCTCTCATCTCTCAGGACTCTTATTGTAGCGGTGTTCTGGGGCTGATCCAAACAGGAAACATAAAACAATGCCCCGTATTTCACCAGAGGGATGAACTGGGCTGACTGTGAGCCAAGTCTTATCACACAAAGTTATTCAAAATCACAAAGAGCAATGCAAAGAGAACTGAAGAGGTAAGGACAAAGGCAAAATGTAAAGGCCTGGGCCATCTTCTGAATCGTATGCACTCTGTAATTCAAAAGAACTGTACATCTGCAGAGTGGAAGCTCTGATAACAAGCTTATCTGCTTCATCTAATACTTTACATTGTTGGCATGACAATGTAAACTGAAAAGTCAATCAGAAGCTTATAATCAACAAGGAGTCCACCAAACGTTTTTGCACCCTCAGGTGAACTGCTGATAACCCAGTCTTTACTCCGTCCCATTCTTTTATTGTTTAATAGATAGAAGGCCTTATTATTTTTTCAGGCCTTTCAAACCGTGTCCATGCGGTTCTCAAGCAAACGACAGAGATCAGGGATCGCTCCTCAATGCACACACCTCTTTGAAGCAAAGCACCAGGTTGCCACTGGTTGCCCAAATGATTGAGATGCATGGGTTAGTTAAACAATGTTAACTGGTTGTCGACTGATAACTATGCTAACTCCAGTTTAGGGTATCAAACCCTTGCAGGTTATATTAAGTATTGCTTTGTACCATCGGGTGGCATTGCCCTGGTAAGTAGGTAAAATGTGCCTGTAAAATGAATTTCAGGATAATGATCATATTTTCAGACCTTGCATGTGAGCAGTACATCACTGGTATCTCCACTAAGAACTTATAGGTATTTCCTCTCCACTCCTGTCGGTACCTGCATTCACTTTTTAAAGTCTGCGGGTACAGTAGCAGATATTTTGTTTTTTAAGGCTAATCAATTTGTCCGTCCCTTGCCCTTAAGCTCAATGTCTCAGGAACACTTGAGGGATTTTCTTCACATTTGGCTTGAACATCCATTTAAGGTTAAATAACTGTTACGCCTTTTCCACCAAAGTGGTCATGGTCGGTTTGAAGCCAGTGCCCGATTGTGGACCAGTTCTTTGGGATTCCACTGCAGGTGCGCCAGCTGTTGTGCCAAAAAATGTTGTGCAAATAGCTGCTAGCCTGGAACCGAGAACTGCATACGTCAGAAGGTTATGTTGGAGGCTGAGGCTAGATTAACCTGTGCGGTAATCCGGCAAATACAGCGAAAAGTGTAACGTTATTTTCAAGCAGTAGAGCCACAACGCAAAGTGACTAGAATGTGACCACACACATATACACTATGCATGTCCCCCCACATTATCCAGCAGACTGAATATACATTTTTCCCCCGTACTTTTAATGACCACCCGTTCGCCATCAATGACACTTTTGAAGAACAGCACACATTGTTTTCGCTGTTGTTTTTTAAAGTAAAATCAGAGTGAAAAATACCCAGTAAAATATGCTGGTAGAAAACAGCCACAATAATTGCAAGTAATCATTCAAAGTACTTATGGTGAATAACTAATTTTCATACGCATACTCGGTTTATACTCTTGGACCTGTTTTTTTTTTGTACTGTAAATGCATTTTTAGCAGTTATTCCGTTTGTTTACTCGAATGATGCTTACATCGTGCATGTTATATGACAGAAACTTTTTCCGGCGCTATGTTGCCAAACATTGGCAAAGAAATTATTTTTCATTTGTGGGGATTTAAGCATGAGGGGACATGGATTGTGTGACAGACACAGTCTGTGGAGTAGATTGTCGGCTAAACGCCGGTGATGCATGAGCAGTGTACCACTCCAGCGTTAGGTAAATGTTGCCGGATTATAGTAGCAAAAAACTATCCACGTCAGTCTGAAAAGCAGTGGAATGCTGGGGAAGTCTTACTTTAATTCAAACGGGCTTCATAAGCCTGAGAGCAATATGTGCACAGACTCTCACAAAGTCCGCTGTTGTTGTTATTTATGATGGCGGGGCTGAAGAATGAGGCGACGGTAACAGTGACCTCATGACATGGCTTCTACTGGGCTCAGGACACTGGAAAATAAACTGGTTTGCAATGCGAACAAATTGAGTGCCAAATCAGCACCTGCACGGTTCTCATTTCAGTGAAAGGAGGTATGAACACACATCTGTCCCATTGTTATGAGCAGAATGCCTCAGGAATCCATCCATCCATCCATCCATCCATCCATCCATCCATCCATCCATCCATCCATCCATCCATCCATCCATCCATCCATCCATCCATCCATCCATCCATCCATCCATCCATCCATCCATCCATCCATCCATCCATCCATCCATCCATCTTCTCCCGCTTATCCGTCAGGGTCGCGGAGGTAACAGCTCCAGCAGAGAGCCCCAAACTTTCCTTTCCCTGGCCACATCAACCAGCTCTGACTGGGGGATTCCAAGGCGCTCCCAGGCCAGCAAAGAGATATAATCCCTCCACCTGGTCCTAGGTCTACCCCTCGGTCTCTTTGCAGCTGGACGTGCCTGGAAAACCTCCCTAGGGAGGCGCCCAGGTGGCATCGTCACTAGGTGCCTAAACCACCTCAACTGGCTCCTTTCAACAAGAAGGAGCAGTGGTTCTACTCCGAGTTCCTCCCGGTGCCAGCCTCCCTGCGGAGAAATCCCATTTCGGCCGCTTGTATCCGGGAGCTGTACAGGTCAGCCAGGGAGGGGAGAGGGCAACCAATGATCTTCTGGGTAGTGTTGACGACTCTCTGGATCGTTTGGTGGGGTCTGCATTTGATTGTGATATATTCCAGATCAGGGGAACAGTGACTGCTCAGTACACTGGCGTATTTAGTCCATTCGTAGATGTGTGTGTGTGTGTGTGTGTGTGTGTGTGTGTGTATGTGTGTGTGTGTGTGTGTGTGTGTGTGTGTGTGTGTGTGTGTGTGTGTGTGTGTGTGTGTGTGTGTGTGTTCAGAGACTTGCAGCAGCTCTTAGCTCATTAATGTAAACACGCTTCTAAGCACAGGTTTTATGGAGCTGCACCACTGACTCCCACAATCCACTGGGACACAGACCAAGATGTCCGCCTTTTTCACTTCTCTTTATCCTCCACCGTCTCCCTCGATCTCCCTCCCACAGGCTTTACCTCCTCCATTAGCTTCTGCCCCTTCTCATGGATCCTCTCTTAGGTTCCTGCCCTCTTAGACACACTTATATGGCATGAAATCTTTAAACAAAATAATACCTCAACGTAAAGGATTGGTGCAGTTTGCTTTTAAATGCAGGATTTTCACATACAGGATATACCATACAATTAAAGTTCCAATCAATCTGCAACTACATTATGACTGAGTTAACATTGTACACAGTATCAACAATTCTTTGCATCAATGCTCTGACAAACTTCATACAAACGTTAACATTTAATTTACATATTATTATTATTACATTTAAGTCTTTCGGTTTCTGTTATTTGGAGCCATGAAACAAAAGGTTTACTTTGGAGATTTCAGTGTTCAAATAAAGGTTTGGAATATTTAATATCAGGTCTTTTATCATACATTTCCTAAAAAGTGTATCCTTTTACAGTTTAATGCTTCCTTGACTGGTTAAAGTTTATTTCCTTGCCTTAGAGCAAAGCAGTGTCTGTAGATCTGCATCCTGTGTGCCCACTGTTAGCAGAGTTAGAGTAAGTTATGGTAAAGGGATGGGATGGATGAGGTGCTGCGTTGCTTGTCATGTCTGTTCTCGTGTTAAATGGGCACAAAAACCGCCAAAAGTGAACACATAACAGCATACCAGGGGAGAGATTTGGACGTTTCAATAAAAGGAAAAGAATCCATTTGCAGTGTAATTGTTTGTCCAGAGTTAATTTTGTAAACCAAAACCATGACCAACTGTTTCTCCCTGAAACAGACACAGGGCTACATCTGCGTTACACAATAAGTGAAGCATGAGGCTCACAGCTACCGACTGACCAAAGGTAAATCAATTTCAACCGGGCTTTGTAACAAGTTTAACACAAACAAGGTGTTGGCTCTACAAAGGTGATATTTTGGTTAAAATAAAGTCCACTGACTGTGCATGCTCCTGTTGTTCCACATTCCAAACACACACACATGATGACAGGTGTGTTAGGAGCGGCTTTACATCCTCCTCTTTTTCGCTATAGTGCATGCCTATGTGGCCTTGTATTGTTTATATCTTGGGTGAAGACATATTTCAACAGAGAGATGTTACCATCTCCCCAGTACTTAAACAACAGTTATCATCTGACTGTAGTTCCATACCTTAGCTTTTAGGCCTGTAATAAGCATGGAGCGTGTAAATTTACAGGAATTCTGAATTGTTGTTGTAATGCCTAATGTGTTCAGTATTTAGACAATTTGAATATGAAACAGTAAAATGCAGCTTTCAATGAAAGAAAAGCACTTACAATAGTATATAGCAGGTTACTGTAGTACGATTAAAACTGAGACCAGAATGTCTGTCCATTTTGAAACCTGACTGTGTGGCAGTGTGACAGGGATTACAATCAAGACTGTTAACCACTGTTTCACCAAACCAGACTTTTGGATAGGTTAATGGTTTGTTGTCATCCCACAACAGCCTGGGTTACCACTGCCTGTTTGTACACATCATTGCTAAGCCACATGTATATCACAGCTTGCATCGTTGAAGCTGCTGAGCTGATTTAAATGTTTCAGATTCAATGTGATGGACTGCGCAGGAAAAGCAGGGCAACCCATAGTATGGAAATATAGAGGTTTGTGGAAATCGTTTCATTTATTTATCGATATTTAGTCTTTTATGTTTTTGTGTGTCTTTTGTAGTTTTTCCTTGTGTTCTTCCCTTTCTTCCTGTGCTGTTGTCTGTCCCCTCCCAGCCACCATACTAATTCCCCAAGGCATGCTAAACACTTATTTTTGTCCTAAAGTACAAATAAGTGTTTATATGATCGTGTTTGTGTGTGTGTGTGTGTGTGTGTGTGTGTGTGTGTGTTGCTCCAGGTTGACAGACAGACGGCCTCTGTAATAGCAGGTGTTACCACGGTGATGTGGAACAGCTTGCCTTCTCTTACCAACTCTAGTTTTGCTCTCCGGAGGCCAACATTAAGACAGCAGCCACACACACACACACACACACACACACACACACACACACATACACACACACACACACACACACACACACACACACACACACACACACACACACACACACACACACACACACACACACACACACACACACTATTACACTATTTACAATTAATATTGCATAGTCATCTTTTTTTTTCTCAGTCAGATCTCAGAATTGTCTCTTCCTGTTCTCTCTCTCTCTCTCTCTCTCTCTCTCTCTCTCTCTCTCTCTCTCTCTCTCTCTCTCTCTTCACATGTTCTCTTATGTTCTTACTGGTAGTGTTTCTGATTTCTCTTCTGTCTGAATAATTAGTTTGGTTTTTGAGATTGCGCCAGTCAGGGGTCCAACACACAATACAGACCCTGAATATACTAAATACAACGTATAGTAAAAAAACAAGATATGTGCAGTGGATGACTGCTCTGTGTTTAATAAGAATCAGATTTTATTATAGTAACTAACTGTGAGGACCAGGGGAAACCAGTAGTGGTCAGAATCAACTGGTGCAAAAGCATGACATAGATACACAGTATATTCATGTTTAAATGGGTCCAACCTTCAACTCAAACAAATTTTCTTAAGGTTGCATATTTTCTTACGGTTGTTTCTTTCTTTTTATTCCTTTTCCCTGCAAACACACGCACACAGAAGCATCCCCTCTGTTTCACACACATCAATTAAAAGTCTTCACAAAGGCTTCATAAAGACCCTCTCCCCCTATTTTCTCCAGCAAAGTGGAATTTCCTCCACAGAGATAACGCTGTGTCCATTTTAAGAATCAATAATCCGTTTATAAATATGTTATTAATAAAGGAGTTAAGCTGCATATATATTTCATGGCAGAGGAAGGGAGCGTCTCCCTGAGGCCGCGGGGCTTTACTCCATATCATTCATTTATAATTAATCTGCACCACTTGGGATTTAGTGAATTAGGAATCCCGCAACAGACTAGAGCTTCGGTCCTCTTCTATCTGTTGCCGTGCCGACATGGGAGGCCCTCTCACTGCTGGGAGAAAAAAAAGAGAGAAAGTTCATGTTGCAAAAGAGAAGCATTTACTTAATATGTATCCAACCAGGAAAGAGGAGAGACAGTCACACTGACACCAGAACCAATGTGCTGCAAAGGCACATTTTAGACATTTTACATTTGAAATATAGGTTTTATTCACTTAATATATATATATGTGTATGTATATATATGTATATATACATATATATACATACATAAGTCCATCCTGATCTCCTGCTGCACGACTGTCTTATTTAACTTGCTCAGATGCAGTTTGCATTTCTTTAATGTAACTCTATGACTTTGCCACTACATAACTGCATTGTAACATACTAATTAACATGAATTATATTGTGTTTCCAAGTGGTTTTTTTTGAGGGATCTTTGAACATTTCAGATTAATTTATTTGAATGATCAAAACAAAATCATTCAAATCCCAACAAACAATATTTTTTTATACTTACATCTAAATAAGTTCATAAATCATGTCCTTATTTAATAAACTGTATATTTTTTGAATTCATAATGTGTGTTTTATGTACTGCATGTGTTCTTATTACAGTGTAAGCAACAGTTAATTTCATTGATTTAAGATGCATAGTTTTATGGGTTCAGGATATTATTGAACATTTTTAATAATAATATTAATATCTAATACCTAAGGACGTCCCGTCTATAATATCTATTTAATGAGGGTTCATTGGCCCACGCATTATTTAGTGTTTTTGAGTCACAGTTTGTTTTTATTTTGCTAGAAGTTATGGTATTAATTCATCATGTTCAATGTATTGATTTTCTATCTCATCTATTCACTATTTATTTTTGTTTGAGTGGAATCATTACACTTTGTCTTATACACATATATTAATATAACAAATAAGCATAAACCTCCTGAAAATCTGAAATGTGAGTCAAACTCCTCCTAAACTTTACAAAGATCACTTCCCCTGTAGTTCTGAGGAAACACAGACAACACATTACTGTGTCCTGAAATCAAAAATCAAAAAGGACCCCCGACACATCCCGTCTTTGGTGATGCAGTATAGTGATATAATTATAACTGATAGGAGCATTACCCCAAACTCTTTTGACTTTGTGTTCAGTTGGTCCTGGATCAGACACACACACACACACACACACACACACACACACACACACACACACACACACACACACACACACACACACACACACACACACACACACATACACACACACACACACACACACACACACACACACACACACACACACACACACACACACACACACACACACACACACACACACACACACACAGAATGGGTCCAGCCTTCTATTGTCCCTGGTTAATCAGGGGTGGGCTGACATTGCCGTCACTTTCCCCAAAAAACAAAAGAGTTGCTGGCTGTGATGGAGCGTATCGGCTGCATCTCCCTGGCAGCACCAGGGCAGCCAGGCAGGCAGAAGAAAGGCCGACTGCTGCAGGATGGCTGCAGGCGGGGAGAAAGACACTGCTGACAGACGCATTAATTACTTTATCAACTACATTTCCCAATTAACCTTACATGCCACCTTCCAGGTAAGCCAACCCTGAAACGGGGGGGGGGGCGTCTCCTCATCAAGAGAAAAACTCTGAGTCAGTCAGAGATGAGGTGAGGAGAGATGAAAGACCCGGGAGACAATAGTTTCCCCTGCTCTTTAAAAAGCAGAGACAGGATGACCAGATAACATTGTGATTAACATGATTCTAGAGGGTTCCACCAATCCCAGTACACAATGTTTAATTAAACACTGTTTGATATATATTTTTGATTTCCAATTACTATTTTCAATTATATCTGAATATTGGTGTGTCAGCTGTTCTCTTTGTCTCTGCCTCTGTTGGCTTGACCGGCGTCTCACTGTTTCAGCTCAGGTTGGCTGGACCAATCCTTCATTGTCTACGAGACAGACAGGACATCAGCAGACTTAGGAAAGTAAAAGACAATTAATCACAATTAAGGGAAGTGGGATTGTGGCATCAGTGGTCAACCCAGAGGAATGAATGGAGAGCTATCATCATGCACATTAAGAGGTTTTTGAATTCCCTCTATATCAAAGAACCAGTGTCACATCCCCTGTGATTCGGACAAAAACATACCGTAAACACTGCTGGCTTTACTTCACCTCCACTCCATCACATCCCGTGTTGGCTCTGTTAATATATAGGTTATTTTACTCTTTGAGGGCCAACTGGTTAAAATAAGGGCCTTTCAAGTGTTCAAACTGCGAATATGATTTACCTAAAACAACATTATGCACTGCTTTACAGACATCCCTTTTCCATTGCAAATTCCCTACAGTATGATATAAGATAAGCGATTTCAGAATAAATTCATAACATTCCAGAAAAATAAATAACAAAGTTAATATGTAAATACATTTTTTTATATATTTGTTATATCTACATATAATATACAGTATGTTAAAGAAAATAAAAATGTGTACGTTTAAAAAATAAATGTTAATATCATAAGCCGATATATGATGAGAATAAACACATTTGTTTTGTAAAGAAGTTAAACATTGAAAATGTGGTAAACAGAAAGTGTCCACAAAATATGTTTTCGAATGAAGTAGTAATGCAGCTACATTATTACAGAATCTATGGGACAAAACATTTCATATTACATGAAAAATTTGAAATATTTTGCAAATATATTTCAATATATTTGCGATGAGAGTAATCAACGGTGTGGTATTTACAGAATTACTACTCATCTTTCTCTTTATGTAAACAGGCACACATTAATAATTGACACTATTAATTATTTTGTTTTCCAGCTGAGCCAGCAGTCGGCTCATATTTGGATAATTTAGCTCACAATATAATAGCCATATATTGCAAATAAGTGTGAAGGCAAACTCCCAGCTAGTGACTCATGTCACAGTTAAACTTTCAGAAATATGGTTTGGACTCATTCAGAACTCTGAGCAGCTGTTTCCAACTTCGGTCCACTGCAATGTTTCACATCACATCAGAATCTGCTTTTTTTTCACAGCGTTTGCCAGAATGGAAGTAGAAGATGAAAGGTTAAGCATATGGATCTACCATGAAAGCCCTCAAAACACACACACACACACACACACACACACACACACACACACACACACACACACACACACACACACACACACACACACACACACACACACACACACACACACACACACACACACACACAGATCTGCACATCGGCCCCTCATTAAAACTTTGAGTGGAAAGTATGGGATGAAAAGTCTTAATAAGATGTTTAATTACCACCCCCCCATCCTCTGAATTCATTGAAGGAGTAGTGTTGGTGTTTTTCCTTCTGCTATGGGTTTGAATTTTTAATTATGACCCTGGCAGGAGAACAGAAACACACAGGCTTGGAGGAGAAAGGAAGGGCAAACACAAAGCAGCTGGGCTAGAGCTGTTACCGGGACCAATGCTCACACTGGAACTGGTGTAAACTCTACATGGTATAAGGACTTCATGTGAAAATGGGACTGGAATTTATTCTGGGACTAAGGTAACATTTGACTCTAGGATAATGAAACTCTTGTTGAGATGAGAGCTGAGATAGTTCCTTCTGCAGGTCTGAAGCTCAGGCTGCAGACTGGGACTCTGACAGTGGTCTGGACTAAAACTGGATCTAAAACAAGGAATGAGACTAAAGACGGGAGTCAAATTTAAAGTAAAAATTGTCTCGAGGCTAAAAATTGGATTGAGTCTAAATAAAAGACTGGCTATCACTTAAATTGGGGTCAGTACTAAACTGAGACTGACTCGGACTTGGACTGGGAGCAACACGTAGGCTGGGTGTGGTATTGTGTCTAATTCTGTGATGGTGGATAAAAATGACATTGAACTAAACAACAAATAAACAAAATAGTATTAGGAGATTTAAATAGAACAGGTAAGGGGCCTAAATCCGCAACTCTGGACTAAGAATTCAACTGGTTTTCTAAGAATGCATTGGGTCTGATGATGGGATAGTGATTGGGCTGAAAAGGGAACTGGGTGATGGTGATATAGGATTTAATTTGTGACATCACATTAATAGGGAAAGTTATTAAGGGGTTGGGAAAGGAAAAAGTGGTACTAGTCAGAACTAGGATTACATCTAAAACTTGTTTTAGGGTTTAAAAAGTGGGACCTGTTTAGACTGAGATTATTTACATAATTGTGGCGGATACTGAGGCTCAGACTGAGGAAGGGACCAAAGTTGCCACTCATACTGGGAGCGAAATGCTGGTTCAATCTGCCACAGAAACATCACTGAGTCATCTTAATCTGGGACTGGGTTTGCGATTTTGGAGGGGACTGGGGAGAGGTTGTCCATGTTTGCAAAGGAAATGTAGGCAAAGGTGGTGAGCATCAGTATGACTGGATGAGCAGAGATGAAGGAGAGAGAGAGAGAAGAAACAGTGAACATCAGGTTAGCCTCATGAACACTCAAAAGTAAAACAGTCACTTGGTGCACACAGGTGCACATCCTCATGCATAATGCATTAAGTTGTAAAACGTGATTACACATCACAGCTCTCTGTCATTCCATTTAGGCAGATGATGCAACAAGTAAAAATTACCCAGTGTGCATCGGACCCTGTTCTACTACTGCACACAAGTTTTAGCTGGATTAATATCACACTGTAAATATAGATCATACCATGCAATGTCATTTTTCCTGGGTTAGGGAAAGTTATTGTGTTCTATCGCAGATTTAGCTCAAGTGCATGTAACATATTGTCTGCTGATGATTATGAAACCTGGGAGATCTGCTGAACCACCACAAGAGGGTCTGTGGTCTCACACAAATCACAAGAGCTCGTCACCTGTAAAATGATCAGTAATCCCACCCTACCCACACAGAACACTGGATTTATTTTAGATATCTTACTCTGTAGAGTATGTATGACATTTGGATAACCTGCACGTTCATGAAACATTTTATTGGAAAGGTTATCTACAGATTCAGCGTGATCTGTGGGTTCAGAGAGTCTTCATTACGGGGAGTGATACTGACTCACCTAACAATGCACAGTCTAATTACCACTGTGCTATTAGACATGTCAAACTCAACGGGGGGGAGGAATTTGGTCCGGGTCCAACAGAATGTTGACCACCTAATCTGTTACACCAAACAACCCCCCCCCCCCCCCCCCCCCCCCCCTATACAATGATGTTTGTTTGATTATTTCATGTTATATGATTCCAAGGTGTGTTTGTTGTGTTGAAATATATAAAAAATGAGTTTTTTGGTACGTTTAGACATACAATGCATTGGTTGGTGTATGATGGTGCAAACAATAAAAAAAGATAAGAAAATAATTTGATAAGGGAAGGTCGAATTTATAAGGATTACAAAAAGAAAATATAAACATTTATATATTTAGCATTAAAAAAACAGCGAGTGCAACATATTCAGACAGATGAAGATGGCTTAGTGTTATAAAAAGAACACTATATTGTTCACATGACGTGCATTAATGTAATGCATAATGATAAAATATTAGTATTGTTTGTATACACTGTAAATATACAGAATAAACAGAGGGAGCTGTGTCAGCCTGCAGGCAGAGGACGGAGAGTCATGTGTCCACCAAACAAACTTTCCTTTTCTTGCTTGCTTGTTTCTCTCTATTTGTTTTTTACTCTTCCACCCCTCCTCCTCCTCCTCTCCTTCTCTCTCCTCTCTGCTGCCCCCCCCCCCCCCCCCCGCTCTCTCTCCCCATCTATCCTTCTCTTTCTTTTTTTGTGTTTGCTTTCACGGCTTCTGAGCGCTCTCTAATTCCATCTGGCCACAACAGAGAAGGCGGCGCGGTGAGAAAAAGCATTTCCATATGTGCAAATTAGGGATCCCCCCCAACCCCACTTCCACACACACACACACACACACACACACACACACACACACACACACACACACACACACACACATACACATACACACACACACACACACACACACACTCACACACACACACACACACATGCTGCACCCCCTACATACTGACTGCCAAGGCTGCTAATGGTGATCGTGGAGGGGAGGGGGTGTTGGCCCTCGGTCGGAGTCTGTAAGTTGTCATGATTGTTATGTCTATATCAACAACTATGACCTGGGGAAATGATGATAATTAATAAGCGAGCAGATTACATGTATTATTATTATTCCTTTGGTTATTATTATTATTATTATTATTATTATTATTATTGATATGATCTTACAGATAGCTGGCTGATTGTACAGTGATCTGAGATTGGGAGAAGTCACCTGCAGCTTTATTACCTGTGCTCTGCTTCCATGTGTAATTGCTCTGGGGAATTACCTCGCACAGCATGCCCCCCCCCAAAACAAATGTTAGCAGTTCATTTCATTTGAAGGAAATCGGAGCCGGATGAGCAGCGAGACACACAATGACAATTAAAGTCATCCATCCTGCCTCTGTCTGGAGGAGCCCCCCCCCAGCTCTGGGGTGATTTGCTTGAAAGTCTCCCACATTCAGCGGTAAAGGTACAGTATGTCTCGACTGGAATACCTCAGAAAGGAACATCATGGAGAATGCAGTGTGTTTGTTTGTTTTCCAGCATGTAAACATCTATTGTCCCACAATCCACAGATGGATACAGATGCACAGTCCTGCCTGCCGTGTCATTCCTGCCACACACAGCTTCATTTTATAAACTGGGATCATTCTATCAACGCCTGTTCGTAAGCATGTCTACGACAGCTAACTAGATTGTGACATATTGAGAGATTCCCCCTTGCGTGCGAGCGGTCAATACTGCGCTCCTGCACGGCCGGGCCATTACAGACCGCCTCACAGCTCCAGCTGACATTGGAATGTCATATTTGTGTGATAGTGTCCATGCTGATGGAGTTCTCGCCCACATATATTCTGTAAACGACACCACATGTGTCTCTCTACTTGACATTTACATCTTTACAAGCACACAATGATGAATAAAGTCTAATTATCACAATAAGGAGGTTCCTGGCTGATAGATCCAATCATATGTGGAATAACAGTGCAACATGCTCACAGTTTAATCATCTTTTAGCTATTTAGTTTCTATAAGTGTGGAGGGTTGGGTAAGTTACTTCCAAAATGTAATACAGTACATATTATTTATTACTTTCTTTTTAAAGTAACAAGTTACATTACATTAGTACTGTCTCAGTCTTTTGAGTTACTTTTACAAAAATAACCGCAAAAGTATGGCATTTTATTCTTAAATGTAGTTTATTGCAGCTCATTAATTAAAGTTGTCTATCTATATTGCAGTAAATGCTGAAAATTAAGAAAATAGCTAGAAATTCTGTCTCACAATGTTTGTGAATTCTTAAAAACAAAACACCACATCATGTTGGGTTAAACTTTGTTGTAACTGCATTACTGAGAATTGTAACAGGTATTATATTACCCAAATTTCAGAAGTAATGCATTATGCCACTGCGTTACAGCAAAAGTAATACATTACTGTAATATCATTACTCCGTCACTTTTGTAACGTGTTACACCCAACACTATAAGTATGTAAACATCTAAAAATTAGAATCATTCATATTTTGATGTTAGTTTATGTTAGGAATCATTTAGGTAGGCCTTAGTGGACATTCCTCCTTCTACACTCTCCCAAATACACTGCCCAGCCAAAAAAAAGGTCACAAGCCTGTGGGAAGCAGTGCTATGATCTGGGGTTGCTGCAGTTGGTCTGGTCTAGGTTCAGCAATGTGCCCAAAGAATGAGGTCAGCTGACTACCTGAATATACTGAATGACCAGGTAATTCCATCAATGGATTTGTTCTTCCCTGATGGCACGGGCATGTTCCAAGATGACAATGCCAGGATCCATCGGGCTCAGACTGTGAAAGACTGGTTCAGGGAGCATGAGACATCATTTTCACACATGGATTGGCCCCCACAGAGTCCAGACCTGAACCTGATTGAGAATCTTTGGGATGTGACTTTGCGCAGTGGTCCGAATCTCCCGTCATCAATACAAGATCTTGGTGAAAAAGTAATGCAAGACAGAAATAAATGTTGTGACATTGCAGAAACTTGTGGAAACGATGCCACAGCAAATGCGTGCCATAATCAAAGCTAAAGGCGGTCCAACGAATATTCGAGTGTGTGACCTTTTATTTGGCCATGCAGTGTACAACCGCATCACATAGACCTGCAGAGCTGCCCACATCTGATGAGAATGAACACTGGCTCAGAGTTCTCTCTGCAGGGAGGGAGACGGTCAGAGACAGTGAACATTTCTTGCCAAGAACGTGTTGATCAGAAGTGACTCGTCTTCAGATAAATACATTGTGCAGTGTTCAGGAGACTGGCTCTGCTACTGATGGATGGGGGCTGCTTCCTGGTTCTTTGGGCATTGTCTCTTTTCCTTGGTCAAGTTTCAGTCAAACCTTCAGTGTCTGACATCATTCCAGTTGGCAGACATCTTCTTGTGTTTTTAATGCTCAGTTACTCACTACATATTATTGTTGGCTTTGGGGTGGTCTCTCAGACTGAGTAATCATTGTCAGCTGGCTGGTATTAGATGGGTGATGTTAGCATAGCCACCAAAGGTAATCTCACTCTCTTGCCTGTCTGTTGCTATCATACTGGGGCTGTCTCAGTGGCAGCCCTGGATGAGTTCAAACTGCTGGCAGAGATGTCTGGCTTCCAGCAGCAACCATCCACTTGACCGCCGCATGTTCAAGCAGAGAACGTCACAAGATGGAGGCAGTCATCAGTTACAAGGCGCCGAGCAGCCGCCATGGTGCAGGAGCCGCACACACAGGGCCCCGCTGCAAACACCGAGGGCCTGCGAGGGGCTTTGTGTGAGCAAAGTGTTTGTGTTCATCAATATGCGTGTGTGTGCGCCTCTGTTTATGAATGCACATGTGTGTGTGTGTTACAAGCAGCACTGCTCAAAGCGAGGACTAAAAAAGCCTTGAGGGGCTGAGGGGAAATCTTGGGCCCCCATGACCCCTCCTGTGGCTGGGGCCCAGCTGTGCTGTACTGGGCATCTGCCAGCTAGAGGACAGATCTGTCCCCAGCCACACACACACACGCACACACCCACATACCACACACACACAAACACACACGAGCACGCGCACACAAACACACACACACACACACACACACACACACACACACACACACACACACACACACACACACAGATCATTTGCAGTGATCTATCTTTTTGTTTGTAGCAGGAGGGCATATCCTCTCTGACGGGATAGAGGGCAGTTGTGGTCTGAGGGAAATCCTTTCGGTGCATCTCTCTGAAGGAGAAAAATCAAATCAAATCAAATCCTTTGTTTCCCCCAACATCAAACCCAGGAGCCATACACAACAATCACTCACTCCAATGGCTCACACAATTGCTAAAGCGATAACACCCTGGGAAAAGAAATAACATACAAAACTCCCTATAATTTAGGATAGCCTTTCATATGAGGGGGGCTGTGCAAATGTTCACACTGGCAAAATGTGACCCATACTGATGAGCACAGTGATATTTATCTGTGTTCTGCTTTGTTACTGAAGAACCACCATGACATGGTGAATGTTTACAGCCCCTGAACTCTCCTGCCGTGTGATAGTGTGTCAAACGTCCTTACTCAACTATTGGCATTAATAAGGAGAACTATGACAGCGTCCACCCTTCTGGTTTCACTCTTGGTGCATTCCTGTTGTACTGGGATGTGAGTAACTGAAATCCAGATTCAGACATTTCTGCTGACATGCCCCCTGAGGTCGGATTTCCGAGATACCTCGCCTTACCCCAGGTCATCATTCAATAATAACAGCAAGAGACAATGTTGATAATATAACCTTTTTTTCTGTATTTTCTTTCACATTAAATCAACTGTACGCATGGTACTGCTCATCTTCTATCTGTGGATGTGTTGCTACCTCGTTTGTTTTCAGAAAATACTAAATAAAGCATAGCTATGAACCGGTATTAATAACAATGGCTACCCCATAGATGTTGTGTTCATTTGTTACGTGAGTGTACACACAAAATCTTCCCTTACCACTAAGCTGTGTCATTTCAATGGTCTGCATAAAGACTGATGATGGAAATAAAGAGTGTGAGTGAGAAGGGGAGGGGGAGAGAGCTTCTCAAACACCCCTGCCTCCCTCTCTCTCACTGTTTCCATGCTCACCCGACCTCAGGAAGAATTGTAACAACTTACAATGAAGACACATGCTTCATGTTCCTGTTCAGCTAAGATATGAAACCTTCTTTATATGGTTACAGTTAGGAGTCAATCAAAGTAATTAGTAGCTAAAGCTGACGTTATCTCGCTGTTGGGACTGCTATGAGTGAATCTATAAAGCACCTTTTGAAGGAAACAAAGAGATTGGATCAGGCCGCATGAATACAGAGGAATCCCCACAGACATCAGGTCAACTGTCAATTTCTGCATCAAACATCCAATAACTCTATTTAAAACTCTACACACCCACATATGCATCTCACTTCTAAATTCCACCCACCTTTTCATTAAGGGTCTCTATTAACCTCAGTGCACAGGGAGTCAGCAGGTCTTGTACTTTTTAAAACATTAAAACATTTCTGTGCATACCTAAAGACATATGTGGTTCCTCCTTACTATCTGTCGTTGTTGTCTTTATAATGACGGAATAAGGGTTCTGTTCAGCCTCAATTTTATCTAACACTGGATCACTGGCAGGGCCTGTCCACAACCACACCGTCCGATGAGATCCTGATGTTGTGACAAGAGCCTTAAAGCTGGAGATAGAATTAGCATCCTCCCTCCTTTTCTGCATGTGTGTGTGAATGGCCTTTCAAGGTGGGTGGCTGACCCCTCCCCACAACAACTACTACACATACACACTAATGCTAAAAAGGTACAATGACACGTAAACACACACAAAAGTGCAATGTTCTTTCTATATGAGTAAGTTTCTGTGTCTCTCATACACACACACACACACACACACACATACACACACACCGCCTCTCTTTTAGAACATATCTCCCAGTTGTCGCACGAGACGAGCGTTCCCTGTCACCCACCCTGAAATATTTATAATGAGAGCGATGAGGGGAGCCCCTGAATTATTTAACATGAAAGGAGAGGGGGGGGGGGGAAAGGATGGCACTAAATAATCTTCACAGTGTGGCATTCCTCTTCACAAACACACACACACACACACACACACACACACACACACACACACACACACACACACACACCCTAACACTGTTTCTCATGTTTCGACTGTAGTGAGTGGACAGCACTGCTCACCTCTTATCACATGGGTCAGAGTGTGTTTGTGTATGTGTGTGTGTGTGTGTGTGTGTGTGTATGTGTGTGTGTGTGTGTGTGTGTGTGTGTGTGTGTGTGTGTGTGTGTGTGTGTATGGGACGGCACCATTGCCAGGCTGCATATCCAATGAGATGGTGACACCAGTGTGTTTTACGTATTCATACACACCCCTTAGGTATTCAGCTGTCATCAATCCAAATGAACAATCGGAGCAGGATTAGGCACACACTCTCAGGTCACACACTTCCAACGCAAGCTTCTGCTATTAACACGGCCATGTTCGCCACAGTTCATACCGGCGGCTTAGCGTCGGCCCGCGGTCTGATTTCCCCTGAGGCCCCCCGTCTCTCCAGGTGTTTGTTTTGTGCCTTTAAAGCTCTGCTGTGACAGCTTTTTATGTAGAATTCCAGACATGTTATCAGACTAAATCATAAAGTGGAGCCACAGCAGAGAAGAGAGTCCCATCATAGGCTCAAATTAAATTATAAAATTGGTGAAATGTGATGAAAAGTCACTTTTAACTAAATTGAACTGAAACATGGCTTTTTACCAGCTTAGCTCATTTTACACACACTGTGGTTTAACAGTGTACTCCAGCTTTTTGGATCTTGGCCCTTATTTTTTAGTTCCTGCTTACCTGCAATCCCTTTTCATTCTCATCCCTGCACACAGTGACTGTGTTAGTGAGTGTCAGAGGGGACAGAAAGAGAATAGAAAAAACTGAACAAATGTAGTGTTTTACTGAGGGACCCCCGTGGAGTGTGTCCTTGCTTTACCGGAAAGTTCAAATTTGATTATTTCTTTAATTACCTAGCACCTCATTCCAATTGTTTTTATTCACCATTAAATTGAATGTAATTTCTGGGATGTTGAGGATTTTAATGAAAGAGACCATCAATATCATTTGTTGTGTAGAACACAAAATGCATGAAATGTCGCTTTAAACTTTTGGATAGTTGGAACCATTCATCACGTTGACCACCATGCCTTTTTCTTGGGAAATACAAGCTGTTGAAATCCTTACATGGAAAGGGAGAAATAGGAGAATACATTACATTATTTAATTTTCCTCAAACCTTAGGTAGCATTTTCAGATGAAGCCAAAAACGATTATTGCCGTTTCATTTAAATAACTTTATAAAGAGAGCTCTGTAAAGACTGAACAGGGATTTTCTCTCGTGCTGGTTGCGGTCGCCCCCACACCACCAGCCACAGATGGACACTGCGACTCGCCCTCCTCACGTTTTCTCACGTTAAATTGGTCTAGCTGAAATGTATGCTTGGAGATGCCGGGCGAGAGCTCTGGGGGATCCTGGACCAGGCGATGAGGCCGCCCGGGACTGGTCAGGCCGAGCGGGTAGAGAGAGGGAGACACAGAGAGAGAGTGTGTGCAAAAGTGTGTGTGTACGTCCTATTATCTGCGTCTCCTCAGCATTTTGTGAAGAAACCAGATGGGGTCCATTCACACCACTCTGAGTTCTGGAGGCTCCCTGCAGCCACTTCTTGTTATCTTTTGTCACCAATCAAGTGCCATTTTCTCCCTCCTCTCCCTCCTCCTCCTCCTCCTCCTCCTCCTCCTCCTCCTCCTCCTCCTCCTCCTCCCTCCTCTCTCCTCTGTGCTTCCATTTGGGGCCGCTAGTGTACACAGTTTACTTTTGTACACTGTACAAACTGAAACAATGATATTAATTAAACATATTACGTAAACTAATGTCACATAACAGTATAAGGTTAGTTGAAAGCTAAATATTAAGTTGAAACTATTTAAACTCAAGATTAGTGCTTTCAACGTATTACATTTAATTAAGGTCAATGTTTCAGTTTGTCAGTTTAAAAATTGAGATTCTTCAGTTCTCTGAGAACAAATCTTTTATTTAACTTGTGTGACAGACCACAGTGCCATACTGTAGTGGAAACTAATTAATGATGGAAGTCTCTACATCATATAAGCTTCTATTTTTTTCAATATTAAAGTTTTATTTTCATAACATATACAAAATGACGGTGCAGTTATGTAAATGTTTGAAAAACTTAGATCGCAGGTTCCTCCACAGTGCAATTACAAGACGTAAAAAAATAAAACAACAACATAAACAAAAATAGTGCTACTCAGGTGTATATACATTCTATGGTCTGTGGAATGAAACTGTCCCGGAGTGTAGTGGTTTTGGTCCTGATGCTGCGGTACCGCCTGCCAGACGGCAGCAGACAGAACAGTTTGTTGCTGGGGTGATGGGGATCTTTTGTATTGTAGATGGAACTACATCAATATCAGTGTTTGTATTTCTTTTTGAATGCCTCATGAATTCCCCTTAACAAAGACCTTTATGTATGAATCATGGCCATGATTTAAACCATGAATTTGGTTCTCGAAAATAAACATAAAAAGTCACATGGTATTGTGAAAAAAATGAAATCCTTTCCGAGTAAGAAGTAGATGAGCTGTGCAGTTTTTAAGCAATAGTATGGTCTAGAAATGTTAAACATTTCTGAAAGACCAACCTTTCCTAAAGTGGTAATAAGAACAATTTCCCCCCTGACCAACAGACTACCTCTAGTAAAGACACAGTTTGATATTCTGAGTCCCTGGAGGATGAACAGCTGTGTGATGTGCCTCTATAATCTCTCCTCTAGCATCAACCATAAATGTTTTATCTGTGCACAAGCATAAACAACACTTTATTTACGTTATACCGCTATATTAAGTACACAAATGAATGCTCCCCAGAGAATACTTAGTTCCTGGATACCTCTGGCATCTCCCTCTGGCTAAAATGAAACTTTGGACAAACAAACCCTGCATTGTAACATGTTTGCATCCTAAATACTTGTTTAGTTGTTATGTTTTATTTGAGCTCTGTTTCTTCATAGTTTCTAATGTTTCCTAACTCAAATATAGTTGTTGGACTGTTGAGAACACAGAACTAAACACCACAAGAGCATTTCAAAGAGAGCTGTGTTCTCATAGAGGTGACAACTCAATCAGAGTTTATAGTGCATACAAAGATACAGAAAGAAGAATACGCAGCCAAACATTGTGCCATGAGTGCATGTTGAAAGACTTCCCTGTATCTGCACCTTAGGTAAATTCAGTGTGTCTGAGAGAATGTGTACGGTATATAAACTAAACTAAATGTGGCTGTTTTGATTGACTCTCCCGACTAATCAGAGCTCATTGTTTTACATGGCTCAGAACAAAGGCTGAGTGATTGCTGTGATTATGGTGAAAGCAGAGGAGAAACAGAACTGAAAAACTCACGACAGCCGAGCCCGCGGGATGGGAAGATCATTACCGTCATTAGAAGTATGATCCTCATCATCACCAGCACCGTAATCTTCACCCCCTTCATCACATGTATTACCATCAAATAATCACCATTGGCATCATCATGGTCACTTCCACCTTTATTCACTAGCATTGGGTTACATCGTTATCACAGTGAAAATAATGTCATCATGCATTGCCATGTGCCGAAAGCTAAGCCCTGTTCCGCTCTTACAGGAGTACGCTGTGGTGTTTGATGCTCTGCCTGTCCTGTTGTTATCAACAAATTTGTCTCAAGAAATTGACATAAATTGATATAGATTGGACAAAAAGGCATGTTTGTTGTTGTGCAGGTTAGGTTATTAAAATCTGAGAAAGCTGTGTTTGGTGATTAGTGTAACTTTAAAGGGGCCATATTATGCTTTTTGGGGTTTTCCCTTACCTGTAGTGTGTTATTTATGTTTGTGTGCATGTAATGGGTCTGCAAAAGCTAAAATCCCAAAGTTCAGGCCAGAGGAATATTCTCCACCATATCCCTCCCCCCTGCCTGAAACGCCTCGATTGGGTTCCTTTCTTTACTTCCTGGTTCAGTTCCGTATCACACTGACGTCAACGTGATACGGAACTGAACTCAGCCAATAGCAGCACAAAGCCGCTCCAACACCACTAAAGTAAAGCTGACCCGAGCGGAGGAACCATGCCGAGAACACACTGCCAACGAGAACACGCTGCCACTTTCACTGCGAACCAAAACTTTCTTTGTTTGCCATACCAAAGGAAGATGTGAAGTGGCTTGCAATTATTTTTACCATTATTACCACGGAACAAAAACCCAAATTATGGTTGTGTTCTCGACATTTCAGTGAATTGTGAAGCTGTTGTGGAAGTTGAGCTGCAAACACACTGCCTCTGCAAAGTTGCAAGCTAACGCTATCAACGCCACGCTACCAAGCTTTTAGGCTGTATGCCCACTAACTTTACCTAAATTGTGCAGAAATACGCCGATGGATTTTCATTCACAACACGTTAACCTTTTCAGCCCAGACTAAGGTGACCAGATTTCTGAAACAATATCCAGGGACATTTTCGGTTCAGAGCCGTAAAAATCTCCAAAACATATAGTGTTTTTAAGTTAAACGGGGACACTGCCCTTACCGTTCATAAAGCAGTTTCTCTCACCCTATTTCTGCTAAATTGTTAATCAATTCCTTTGCAACACTTACAAGAACACTTTTGGTTCACCTATCTATCCAATCAATGATGTTTCTGCTGTGTGTAATGTGCTGGCTGAATTAATATATTGAATACCATGAAAGAATCACGTACTACGCTACTAGTTACGTGTTGCTGGCAGCTGCCTCTGGTCACGGTTGCGCTCCTGAAGAGAGATATTGTACCGCGCAACTATTCCACCAATCAGATGACCAGAAAGACGGGCATTCTTGGCACTTGTTCTGGCTGGCTTTAGCCTGTGCGCAACTATACGTGTCATTTTTTTTTGTTTCTTTTTTCCTTTATTCAAATTTCGGATATTTCAGTCACAGTGAAAACCGGGGACATTTCCGGGGACAGCAGCAGCCGGGGACAGGTCACTGAAAACGGGGACTGTCCCCAGAAATCGAGGACGTCTGGTTACCCTAACACAGACGCAGCAACTTGTAAGAAACAGCGTCTCAGGCAGGGGCGTCCCTGGCACAAAAAGACTGGTGGG
Source organism: Eleginops maclovinus (assembly GCF_036324505.1). Classification (NCBI taxonomy): domain Eukaryota; kingdom Metazoa; phylum Chordata; class Actinopteri; order Perciformes; family Eleginopidae; genus Eleginops; species Eleginops maclovinus. Next base: position 983,841 of record NC_086367.1, on the reverse strand, counting down.
GCCCGGTCGCGGGGGACTTTTGAGTCGTGTAAAGTGCACCTACCTGCTAACTTACTAAACTAAGAGAGATCACATAAGCCAGGTGTAGTAGCCTATAGTACAATACAGTAAGCAAATCCCACAATTCAGAAGTTGAACTCCAGGCCACCATGCACCATGCCACAGCGGGCCAGGACTGCATTTCCCGAAAGCGTCGTTGCGCAACTACCGTCGTAGCTGTGGAGAGAGAGGGTTCAAAATGATAGTTTCTCTATAATGGAACGATAGTAGTTGTTTAACGACTCTTTCAGGAAACGCACCCCTGAATACAAGACACCAGCCACACTCGCAGTTAGCCATGCCTTTTTTTTTTAACCACTCTGAATTAAAGGAGCGGTTTCTGTCCTTTCCAGACTGAATAATATTAAAATGAACTGGCTGGTGTGGTCGCAAACGCTTAATCTCCAATTTCTGCTCTAATGGCAAGGTACTAAATTTAACTGAGTAAATTATCGATTTGATTCATTTTGGACTGGCTTCAGTCACCACGACTGCACTCAGTCCACAAGACTCCAGTGGCAGTTCTCCGGTAAGCCTAGCACCTGGCAGAAACAAGTCCTCCGTCCTCAAGCAAGATGGGAGATGGAACGTTAACAGCCGTAGCAGAGACTGATGAGGTAGTGGCAGCTCCCGGTTCTCCGGTGGGCCTAGCACCTGGCAGAACAACTCCTCTGTCGTCTTCAAGCTCAATGGGAATGGGAATGGCTAGGTGCCAGTGGAGCGCAGCTAACGTTAACTAAGTTAGGCTAACAGCAGCCACTAGCAAAAAGCCCACTCAGCCTCAACGACGAACAAGCCGTAAAGTTGAGCAGTGTTTGCTAAGATTAGGTCATTCAGCTACACTCACTAACATTACTTAACTAACTCACAAAAAAAGAAATGTAAGTAATATACAACTATAAAGGTCTGACTCAATAGCAAAGAACAAAATGGCACCTGCCTCTTCAGAACAGAAACGTGGACTGAAAAAATGTCTCTGCCTATCAAAGCAAAGTGAATTAACAAATTACTATTGGTTCGTTCAAAATTCAAATAAAAGTGCATCAAACAAATAACTTTGATTGATCTAACTGTACAGAATTCTGCATCAACGGTGGATGGTAATATGTGACGTATGTCCTTCTATTATTTTTTATTGGCTATGGGGCCAAAACCGTTGTGCCCCACCGCTCATCATTGAAATCGGGTTGAGCAAGCGCACTGTGTTTTTGACTGCTAACCTGGTTAAACAGGGGCTGAGGGGCCAGCCCCATGCCCGTTGAAGAAGACTGCTAGGAGAGGCGCGACAATTACTCAACACATACAGGAAGCGATTTGGAATCTACCAGACAGTTACAGCGCTACCATTGTCATATTATGTCATATAATGTAATAAACACGCAATAATGTTAGTTACGAAATAAAATACATATATATTATTAGTTGTTAGTGGAAATCGATTTATTGATCATGTCGTGAACTGTGCCACAGTGGCCGCTAGTGCAGAGACGCCCCTTGAGGGCATGTTAACATTTAACAACCTATTAATGTGGCATACCCACTTAATGGGAATAAACTCAGCTACCAGTCCATATTAACCATTTTTACTTATACAAAACACAACTCCAACACGAAGCGTCAAAATCGTCACTTATCGAAAACGAGCTAACGCACGCAATTAGCACATAGGTGGCCACAGCGATTTTTCTACTTCATGCACAAACCACATATCATATGAAACCTGAGATTCCAAAGATTCCATTGGTATAAGTCTCATATGTACGACCAAAACTCACTGAACCAGCAGCCAAGAAAGAACAAGAAAACTGCTTCACTTTACAGCGCCATAGCTATAAACACGTCTTACCAGGGAAAGTGCACAGGTACAGGCTATGTTGCCCGGGCAATGGACCGTTTGCCCCTTTTGACTGACCTGCCCTTCTGGAGAGAATCAACATGATAAGCCCACAATTAGTATTGTACCGTCTCGCTGCGGGAAACACACCTTGTCAGCGCTGTCATCTGCCCCCAGTCACGTGACTCAGTTTACAATCTGACAGCTGAGAGTAAAGGAAAGCCCTCGGAGTCTGGCCTCATAGGCTAAGGTGATCATACCAAATGCCTGCCTGGCTTTGGTTGCCAATCCCCGGGTCAATCTGTCCCCGGAAATGTCCCCGTTTTCAAATATGCTTTAAAAACACATAGTAAGGTGTATTATAACAAAAATGTTGTTTTAATGGTGTGGTGCTTGTTCGCAGCAATACAGTTATTGTAGCCTTAGCGTTAGCATTTAGCGTTAGCAGCTTCATTCTTCTTCTACTACTTCTTTTACTTCTACTTCTTCTTATATGTAATTGCCCGCGACATTCTGAATGAATAACTCGTGTCGATTCCACACAGTATTACCACAAAAGTGTTTTAAACCAGGTAAGGTTTTACTATTTATGTTCTATGTCGCTAAGTGTGTGATAACACATTTTACATATTATATATATAATACTTATAACCTATAGTGTCGGATTTTGGAAAATTGATTTTGAGTTTTCTCATGGCAGTATACGGCACAAACCAGGGGACTTATCAAGATACCTTACCGTTACTGCGCTCATAAAGAATCTAATGCGTATTGAACGGGTTTCATTAATTAGTGAGTTTATTTAAAGTAATTAGTTAGAAGCCCTATTTAATCAGTATGTGTGCTCAGTAGTATCAATGGTCAAACTACCTTAAAACAGAATTGTCCCCATTTTTTCTTTAATATGTACTAACATTATATTTTAATGAGCTATGGACCGCAAAACTAATAATGTCCCTGGTTTCATTTTAAAAATCAGTTCAGAATGGAAGTAGTCGCCTTGGCTTATTTGTTATTAGATGATGTGAACTACTGTTCAAATTCGTTAATGTAATAATCGGTTTTTTTTTTCATGCATAGCCTGTTGCATTTCTGTGCTTAAGAATGATTCCAGACAGAGGAGGCTGAAGCAGAGAGAGTTATCTGAAGGTGGCAGCTAAAAGGACTGCAACTTTGCAGAGCTGGATAAAAGGTGCCAGCAGGGCAGCTGCAGCACTTTGATTGTGTCAAGCAACTACATAAGTTGGAGTACACTAATAACTCATCAAAACAAATATTTAAATCAGTGATAAATGCAAAGCCTGTATCTGTGCTGAGTGAAGTGTATATGTTCTGTTGGGGGCTAACCCCAAACCTACAGTTCAGAACACATTTGTGAGCTTGGTGATCAAGTAAAATATTACTAATAGCTGTAGTCTAATATGGATAAGATGGCCAGATAACTGGTTCACAAAGGCTTTACAACAGGTTGTAAATATCCTATACAAGTAGGCAACATATTTATTATCACAGGAATGACTATATACAGTGGGGCAAAAAAGTATTTAGTCAGCCACCAATTGTGCAAGTTCTCCCATTTAAAAAGATGAGAGAGGCCTGTAATTTTTATCATAGGTATACCTCAACTATGAGAGACAGAATGAGAAAAAGAAATCCAGGAAATCACATTGTAGGATTTTTAATGAATTAATTGGTAAATTCCTCAGTAAAGTTATTAGTATTTGGTCACCTACAAACAAGCAAGATTTCTGGCTCTCACAGACCTGTAACTTCTTCTTTAAGAGGCTCCTCTGTCCTCCACTCGTTACCTGTATTAATGGCACCTTTTTGAACTCGTTATCAGTATAAAAGACACCTGTCCACAACCTCAAACAGTCATACTCCAAACTCCACTATGGCCAAGACCAAAGAGCTGACAAGGGGGACCAGAGACTAAATTGTAGACCTGCACCAGGCTGGGAAAACTGAATCTGCAATAGGTAAGCAGCTTGGTGTGAAGAAATCAACTGTGGGAGCAATTATTAGAAAATGGAAGACATACAAGACCACTGCTAATCTCCCTCGATCTGGGGCTCCACGCAAGATCTCACCCCGTGGGGTCAAAATGATCACAAGAACGGTGAGCAAAAATCCCAGAACCACACGGGGGGACCTAGTGAATGACCTGCAGAGAGCTGGGACCAAAGTAACAGAGGCTACCATCAGTAACACACTACGCCGCCAGGGACTTAAATCCTGCAGTTCCAGACGTGTCCCCCTGCTTAAGCCAGTACATGTCCAGGCCCGTCGGAAGTTTGCTAGAGGGCATTTGGATGATCCAGAAGAGGATTGGGAGAATGTCATATGGTCAGATGAAACCAAAATAGAACTTTTTGGTAAAAACTCAACTCGTCGTGTTTGGAGGAGAAAGAATGCAGAGTTGCATCCAAAGAACACCATACCTACTGTGAAGCATGGGGGTGGAAACATCATGCTTTGGGGCTGTTTTTCTGCAAAGGGACCAGGACGACTGATCGTGTAAAGGAAAGAATGAATGGGGCCATGTATCGTGAGATTTTGAGTGAAAACCTCCTTCCATCAGCAAGGGCACTGAAGATGAAGCGTGGCTGGGTCTTTCAGCATGACAATGATCCCAAACACACCGCCAGGGCAACGAAGGAGTGGCTTCGTAAGAAGCATTTCAAGGTCCTGGAGTGGCCTAGCCAGTCTCCAGATCTCAACCCCATAGAAAATCTTTGGAGGGAGTTGAAAGTCTGTGTTGCCCAGCGACAGCCCCAATACATCACTGCTTTAGAGGAGATCTGCATGGAGGAATGGGCCAAAATACCAGCAACAGTGTGTGAAAACCTTGTGAAGACTTACAGAAAACGTTTGACCTCTGTCATTGCCAACAAAGGGTATATAACAAAGTATTGAGATGAACTTTTGTTATTGACCAAATACTTATTTTCCACAATAATTTGAAAATAAATTCATTAAAAATCATACAATGTGATTTTCTGGATTGTTTTTTCTCATTTTGTCTCTCATAGTTGAGGTTTACCTATGATAAAAACAGGCCTCTCTCATCTTTTTAAATGGGAGAACTTGCACAATTGGTGGCTGACTAAATACTTTTTTGCCCCACTGTATAACCTTCTCCAGTCTAATTCCTGGGACTCACAACAATCCCTGAGTGAAGCCACAATCCATTCAAATGTAACTGACTGTGCTCAGTTACATTTACATTAGTGCTCAGTTGTCTTAGTATGTTTTTATAGAAGTAAAGAATGAAGTGTATTTGTTACTTACTTCTGATTCTAATAATTCTGTTTAAAAATAAGAATACATGTCAAATGTTTCTTTTGGAGACAGCTCCATCTTTGAACTCCTTTATAGTGTGAAAAGGAGAACAGTAATAATGCTTTCATTATTTGAGTACTTACAACAATGTCTTATAAAGAGCTCTAAAACATTATCTTAATTGGGGGGAGGCCCTTTTTCCAGTTTAGAGCAATAGCCCCTCCAAATGTCTGTGCACGTCCATGCGTCTTACCTTTGCTGTTTGTGATCAAAAGTTGTGTTCAAGGTCATAAAAATGCAGCTGAAGGTTTATCCAATGTCTCTGTGTCACTTTGAAATGATTACTGGCAATCCATCATTATTTATTTTTAATAAACAGGTACACAAGCGATGACATTTTTTCTGTTTTTTTTAGGGGCGGGACATTGGACAAATTTCCAAGCGGTTGACCAATCACAGCAGAGATGCCAGCAAACCAATCAAAGCAGAGTGCGCTTTTGCAAAGTTGGGGGCATAGCCTCGTTGCACGGTAACCGTAAATTCTACTTCCGCTGTTACTGTATGCGCTTCTAAACTTCCGGTGTGATATCGGTGAACGTCAAACATGGCGAGTTTCTACACTAGATGCCTGCAGGATCTCCCAAACATTTCCATCTCAGATGTCCACCGACTTGTTCGGATGGGCAGTTCTACACCGAAGAGCAAACGTGATAAGGGATACAAAATGTACCTATCCAGTTATATCGACAATTATGAAGGTAAGTTGTAACTATGGCACAATATTATTGTAGCTACATAGCTAACATTAGCGCTTACATAGTGATATTACTGTGGTAATAGCTTTACTTACTTTTATAATTTAACGTGGTCTTTGCTCGACTTTTCAATGTTAGAAAGATATAAGATTATTGTTTTGTATAAAATAACATGTATGCCGCCGGCGCCTCTCCCAAACACTCGGTCTAGGTGCCGATAGCTCAAACCCGTTCCAAGAAAACAGAACAGGGACTGATCCCTTTTGGAGTTTTCTTAGTCCCCCGGCTGTCACGACAAAATCTGTGCTTTTAAAGTGCCTACTGCAGACCTTTGAATGTTTCGTCGGACTGAAATTATCCCTTCGGATTCTCCTCAGCCACTCGGCCCGTACCGCCGGGTCAACGGGAAATGAATGAAAGGAAAGTAGCTTATTGTACCTCGAAGAATTCGTACACTGAGGTACACAACAGTGCAGTGCCGATGTCCCCACCCTTTGAAAGGTCAGTCGTCTTTCTTTTATTGTGAACACACTCATTGTACACTTCTAAATAGTAAAAGCCGGTTACCGGTATCCAGCTGTCAAACGCTATCATAACACGGAAGTGTTCGACCGGAAGTTTAGACGCGCATACAAGTAACAGCGGAAGTAGAATTTACGGTTACCGTGCAACGAGGCTATTGAGCTCTTCACAGCGTTTTCAGACGGAGTGAAAAGTGATAATTTATGCACAGGCAGTCTGAGGAAAATAAAGCGCTTTTTCAACATTAAAGCATGAAAACATGCTAAAGTGGAGCAACAAAATACCTATATGAACCTGAAACGTAGCATAATATGACCCCTTTAAAGGTCTCTTATTATGCTATATTTTGTTGTGGAAATTCCACACTTAATCACCTTCTGGTAAGAAAAGAACAAATCTACAAGCTTCAAATCAAAGTTGTGTTATTTAATAAAGAGCAGAGCATTTAACAGAATCAATTCCAGCTGGAGGCCAGATAACCTGCACAACCTATGTCGTACAAGAATCTGACCCCGATCAAACATTAAACCAGATTCTTAAAGGGAAGGAAGAAGGGGAACAGCCAATCAAATTCTACATTCTGAAGAGTATTAGAGAACCCTTGGCCAGAGGGGCAAACTGCATACAACAAAGCAATTTACATTACAGGATGCTAAAACAAAGGGAGAGGGGAAAGGGGGAGAAGACAGATAGACAGCCATTTGTCTTTCTCAGGCAGTCAATGTTTTAGCAGCTTGATGTGAATTTCATTAGTGAGATGTGGATTGAAAATGTGGGAAAGTCTAACTGCAAAAGAAACTTACAGTGACATATATATAATTAAATGGGACTATTATACATTTCTACGATAATTCCCCCTTTGGCCGAAATAACGACCACAATACAGATTACTAAATTTATCATGAGATCAATGAAAACCCTTTAAATTTCATGTATTAATCGCTGGGCTGAGGGGAAAATAATCTAAAAAATTGAAGGTCTGTGTTTCGTTGTAGAGTTCTTGTTGATGCGCTTCACTTGGTGGAGCTGTAGAAGAGCCAGTGGCGGTGCGTCAATAGTGGGCGCTTGGGCGCCGCCCACCCTGACTTTTTGAGTTAAAAAACGTTATATATACAACATAATTGAAATAAAAAATGTACCGTGTTTATGGGTTAAATGTGTATGGGAGACCACTGTCAAGAACCGCTAAAATGTGTCCGGACATAATATATTGCCATTCGCCTTTTCTGAGAATAGGCAGGTCGGCTACCGTCCGTGGGCGCCGATAACATGGGAGTCTATAGGAGAGCTTATACTTTTCTCAGTCATTTTAGCAAGGATAGCTTTTCATTGGGGGATGAAACTTAGATCTGTGGGCGCAAATCTTTGCGCCCACAGCCAATGGCATTGTTTCTTAGTTCAATGTGACATTCTTAGATACGCGATTGGACTATTTCGGCGAATCAGTATCGTTATCATTCCCTAACCACAAGCGTAAAGAGCAGCACCGTAGCTAGCTGAAACTTAGATTGAGTGAATATGGCGACATCGATGGCTGAGAACTCCGTGCAAGCTCTACTTAAAACACCGTTTCATCGACTATCAGATGTCGAAAAGAAGAAATTGAAAGACTTGGGACCCGAGCGTCCGGATTTAAACATTCAACAGACGACCACTGATCGCGGGAGAACCTACACTTGGACTTTCTCCTCAAACTTGTATGCTAAGCGGAATTGGTTAGCTGGTTGTACAGTGAGCAATGCCTTTTTTTGTTTCCCTTGTCTGTTATTTCAAAGTCCTGGGACTGAAACACTTTGGACTACAACCGGGATGAAGGATCTAAAGCACTTCACACAAAAATGTAAGAAGCACGAATGTGGCCGCAGCTACCTAACCAACTGTCTTAAGCTAAACCTCTAAAAAAGTGCTATTTAAACCGTGCCGCCCAACTGCGCCCCCCCAAAAAAAATGTTCACCAGCCGCCACTGAGAAGAGCTGCTGGAGGAGAAGAGATCCTCTCTCTCCTACTGACTTTGGTCACTTTAAAGCAGCGTGTAGCATACACTAAAGATGGAGTGACTTGCTGAGCTGCCCGTGTTTTGCGTGTCCCAGTTTTGGAGATATGCTCACAGGTGTGCTGACGTGATGAGAAGGAATTGGGGGCCAGTGAAGTCTCTCCTTCCAGTCAGGAATCATTGGTTGTTTAGTGAGTTAGTTTGTTATTTCAATTAAATCCCTCACTAAATGATCTGTCATTGAGCAATGACCTGCTGGGAAAAAATAAATAAACAGGAATTAAAACAACAGTGAATTAAAAGACGCACTCCCCCATTACCTCGCATGGTCTGTACTGAGAGGCTAGCTTAGCATAACAATTGAAGAGAGCATGTGGCAAACTTCTCCCTCCTGCGTTAGAGAGAGAGAACAGTTAAATCAACAGTAGACAGACAGTGATGTTCATCACAATGGTCGGTAGCAAAGTCATTTAGTTGACCTTTTGTCAACAAAGGGTAGGTTGTCAGTTCATGGCAGACCCAGAAAAAAGAGAGCTGTTTAAGTCCTAAATAGGTAACTAGTATTAGTCTGAGCCAATTATAATTTGGGTACATTTGGAGGATGAAACCCTCTTTATTAGTCACATACATGCACACAGCAGAGCACACACAGTGAAATTGGTCCTCTGCATTTAACCCATCCTAGTACTAGGAGCAGTGGGCAGCTATCGTGCAGCACCCGGGGAGCAATGGGGAGGGGGGATTGGAGGTGTCCGGTGCCTTGCTCAAGGGCACCACAGCAGGGCATAGGAGGTGAACTGGGACCTCTCCAAGTAGCAGTCCACTTTCCATATTTCAAGTCTGTTCGGGGACTTGAACCGGCGACCCTACGATTCCCAGTCCAAGCCCCTACTGACTGAACCACTACTGCTCTTGTTAGCTATAGTAGCCAGAAAATTTAAGAGAGGACTGCAAGTAAGTACAACCATCGAAATACTGTACGAATGTTGAACCTTCCGAAAGGTGAAGATTCATGAGGTCGATGTCATAACTGCTTGTATACATCACCCATATTGCTGCGCAGCGTTTGGGGATCCCAGCCAACAGGCAGGTAATCAGTTAACTGACGATGAACCAACATCCTTCAATAGAGTCACTGGACAAACTCCATCAAATAGTAACTGCTGTAAGGGTGAAAGAACGATACATAGGCAGCAGCAACCTCTTCCTTCCAAAAAACTTGCATTGTACATATTGTTTCTACAAATCCTGTTCCTTTGTTCCCTCAAACCTTTCATCTTTCCCTTCTGAAACATGTACTGTGCAGTGTAATGAAGTCGGTTATAATTGAAATTAAGTGATGTGTGTTCTTGTAAAATCAAAAACTATTAAAGCAGTAGAATGATAACCCTTTGGTGTCAAAATATGTATAGGCATATTGTTATGCCTTTAGAAATGTGTTTGTTACTCTGCTTTCATAGTTTAATGCGATTTGTTTATTTTCGCAACCATGGCAATATATAAGCAGTGCATGCTGGGAGACAGGAAGTAAATTTGCCATGCCGCGATCAGATACAGTTCCGTGAGCACATCCAGTCATCAGCTCGTCAGTTAAAGGCTATTCTTTCTCTCTCTTTGCTAAGGCAAAGTCTGTAAGTATTAATGCATGTTATAACATTACATTGTCAAGTATTTTGAGTTTGCGAGTATATTCAGACGGCTAAGACGCTAATTGTGTTGCTAGGCTAAGTTAGTGCTAAAGTTAGTTTTCTGCTTTACCTTTGCTTGCTATTTGGTTAGCTTCGTATCTCATTGTTCTGTGTTTACAGTTTCACAAGATTCCCAGTAAACTTCATGGAAACGAATCATCTGTGTCCTGGGGTTTTTGGGAGTGTTTAAACTGAATGGAAACAGCCCATGACACATTTTTTGGAAGGGGCGGGTCGTAGGACAGTCATTTTGTAGATTAAAGAAAACAATGTTTAACATTTGTCTCATCACTGTACATGGTATTTTAGCTTTAACCTTTAAATGTTGTATTGCAATTCTTATTTTGACATTATCGTGAGTGTTTGACTCATCAACCTTCTGGTTTCTGGTCCGTCTCTGGCTTCCATTCCACCCTCCCCTGCTACCAATCAAATGGTGTAGATTCAAAGTTTTCAAAATCCTCCAGAATGCAAGTTTCCTTTTCACAACCACGCTGTTCTGTGCCTTCCACTTGCCCAAATCCCCTTTCTCTTGCCTGCTGCAAGCCTCAAGAAGTGCAGCAGCTGTTACGTCGTAATCATGATTTACTGCATCACCACAATTTAAGGCTGTCAGTCTTTGTGCCATCCTGTCCATAGTAAAAACTCTGGATACTTTATGGAACTTATCTTTGAGTAGTTCCACCTTTAATATTCTTACTTCAAGCATGGTAGGTCTATATTCTCCTACAAACTGGCGAAAACTTCACTCAAATCTCTGACAGTTGTCAGTTGGGGAGTTCACATGCTGCAAAGCCTCATCAATGTCTCTGTCTGACCACGGTCTGGAACTGGACCATTGTGCCCTGGAACTTCCATCATGTTGAAATTTCCCATAGTGTCGATGTCATCCAGGTGTCCTCTGCTGCTTGTCTGGTAATGGCTGGATTCAGGAGATGCAGTTTCTGTAGGGCTCTTTGATGTTGGGGGTGTGGGGTTGGAAGGATTCACTGTCTCAACTGTCAGCACCTTTAGACAATCCAGTCTGGGGAGAAATGTTTCCAAACTAGTTAGTTTGAAGCAGACTGAAGCCATTACACACAGTAATGATGTCTGAGTGCTTCAGGTTACAGCCTGCTTAATGGAGAAGCTAAATGTTTGTTTCCACACCAGCGTATGAAAGAGAAGAGGAGCTAACATCTGTGAGTGGTACAGAGGACTCGCTTCCTCAGCCATGGATGGGCAGCAGTGTACTTGTCCAAAGCCACAGCTCGCCCTCACTGCTTTCCGTTTGCTTAGTTTTAACCGCTCGAAAAGGAGTTGTTGTTCCATTTAGTTGGTGTACAAACAGGCATGCAAACACATCAGGGGTGCGAAGGTAAAAAGAAGGTGATCTTACTGCTACAACAGTCATTTACCAGGGAATCAGTCGGTTTGACTGTCTTATCCTGGTGGTGATGCTACACTATCTGGTGTCTTCCATTCAAGTTTTCCACTCTTCCACTCCCCCCTCAGTTTCTGTAATATCCCTCTCTATCAGTTGAGGATGGACTTACTTTGTTGTGAAGTTTAATTTATAAACAAAGCAAACATAAGTTTTATTTTACTTCATGTTTATATTCTGAACATTAATATTATTTGCACTGTAAAAGACTTTGACCTGCACTCGCATCTGCTCATATATATATTAAACAATCCAAAGTCAGCTATGTTTATATTTTCATTCAACTGCTCAACCTTTTACCTTGTTGTTTTAACAGTTACTTATATACAGTAATGTTCTTTTAAATTGGATTATCCTCTATCTTATCTTATCTTATCTTATATGCTTTATGTTGCAGTGTCAATTTACCAGAACCTTTAACACACAAATATGAATCAAGCTTAATTATGAATCCGGATTTAATGTAGTATATTAGCATAATGCTAATCTAATGATCAGCTGGGGAATATATGAAATCTATGTTCTCATAGCTTAGAATAACTGCTTCTATTTTGACCAGTTGGACAAATTGACTTTTTTTCCAAAGGTTTTCTTATCAGGCAGCTTTTAGCAACAAGTAAAGCGTGAGCCAAGAACACATATACAAAGGATCAGCATGGCACATGCACAAATGTAGAGCTGAGAAAAATCCCACTGAAGACATGGAGATGAGCTGATCTGTGAGGAGGCAGTCTGAGTAGCTACACCTCAACACAGAGCAGAGGTCAGGGAACACTCAGATAACACAGGGACATGAGAGGGAAAGACTGTGTGTAGCGTCACAAATCCATGGAGTGTGTTTAGCTGGATGAAGCGAAGGGGGGGTGAGGTTGGAGCGTCCAGGCCTGGCATCCTGTTTCTCCAGTGAGGTGTTAACCGAGTGAGAAATGCGCCGCCCGACAGGACGACTGGCTCGCCTCCACCTCCTCCCACCAACGCCACCCTCTCCTTCATCTGATGTGTCAAAAAGAAAATATGCGAGGAGCGGCGAGACGGGGTCACCAGGGAGTACACACACACACACACACACACACACACACACACTCTGAAGATCTACACAGAGCGGCAGCAGGGAGCTACACACTGATCCTCTGAAACACAACTCAAGTCTCTTGGGGGTGCACTCCTGTTCAGACCATTGAAGTGAGCACACCTCGGCTTGGGCTAATTTCTACAAACCCCCCCACACACAAACTTCACGTATTCTATGCGTTTCATAATATTCATTTTCAGAATCAGACTCCAAATATCTTTACACATGTGCATACAAAGCATATATATAGATAGATATACCTGAGGCCTCATGACTGCTCAGACACCAGAGCACATATCAGGGAGGCTGGAAGAAAATAACTCAAATGATATAACTGTTTGCTAAATATGAATTAACTAGCAATACCATGCCACAACAACAGCTAAAGATTTAAACACAGGACATGTTGAATGTAAGGGGATGGGCCGTCTGTCAGGCCGTTCTGGAAGACTAACAGCAGTCCAAACAGAGGAAGACTCTGGGGGGGGGTTATCTCTGATGCGTGTTTCTGCCGATCTTTTTCTGCCCCCCCTCCCAGGACTGACCTGGAATGAGGCAAAAAATATGCCTTCATACAAAGAGATAAGGGTGACAGGATGAAAGGATAAAAGTGAAGGAAGGGAGTGATGAGGGCTGGAGAGACGTAAAGGGAGGGAGGGATGAAGCAGATGGATGTAGGGACCCAAACCATATAATAATAGAGTAAAAAAGAAATGTTGATTACTGATGTGCTGGACCTGTAGACTTTCTGTGTTCTCAGTTTGACAAAATAATTCAACCTCAAATCATTAATAACACCAACCTTTTCCATAAAAATTCCCACTTCAATCTCAGTATTCCAACTGCAACAACATGCTTTGTTATTTTGATACCAAAATATAGAAATCACAGAATTTAACCTCATGTTCCCTCTGAAGTCTGAGATTCATTAAGAAGAGTTTTCAGCTTCAAATTAGGTTAAATTCATCCTCTGTGAAGAGTGTGTGTGTGTGTGTGTGTGTGTGTGTGTGTGTGTGTGTGTGTGTGTGTGTGTGTGTGTGTGTGTGTGTGTGTGTGTGTGTGTGTGTGTGTGTGTGTGTGTGTGTGTGTGTGTGTGTGTGTGAGAGAGATATATCCTGTATGTACTGTACTGCTACAGCTCTCTCTCACTCACTCCAGCTTGTCACTGGACACCGGCCTTCACCAAGGGCACCGTGGCAACGAGATCCACGCCCCCCCTACCCCGGCCCACGGCCCGGAGCCCAGACAAGTGTTCAGGGGCAGAGCAGATCGATGCGGAGGGGCTGAGATATGCCATTACAGGTGAGGCCAGCCTGTGCCATCCTAGCCGCTCCTGCCACTGCTCCTGCCCACTCAGCAATATTTGCACATATTGGGGAGGTGGTAAAACGAGACGGGTCATTCATGCTTTCAAGTGTTTTTGAGGTCCTGGGAGGATTTCAGGATCGTTAGGGCATCTATCGTCGGTCTACCACACCCTGCCTTGACATTGTCTGTGGCTTGGTCAAATGAAATTTCATATCTAACTCGATAATCCCAAATTTCCCACTGCGGCCTCACAGCTCCGTCCCATTTACTCCTTCATCAAATAATGCTCAATTTTTGGGGTGTATCAAACCAACCAAGTCACACAAAAAAACGTGTAATATTTACGTTGGTCCAAAAGTCAAAACCTAGTATGTTCACAAAAACCCCTCTGAAAACGTGACATTATTTTTTCCTTAGATTTCTCAAGGCCAATGCTTTTTATTACATTTCTAGTGAGAAGTGTATATTCTACTTTTATAATCTACGTCCAGTGGATGTGTCGGATCTATAGTTTAATAGATATTAAGAAGATTATTTCAGGTCTTGCCAGGAAATTCAAAGGTTAACAGTTGAGAGCATGACCTGCTTATTATCTTCAGACTGACATGGTGTTACTCTCCAGATTGAGACCTCTTCATCAATGCATTTAGTTTACTCTTATGACCAAGTTTCAATTTCAATTTTTTTCTCACACAGCCTTAGCCCAGGGTTACTGTCTACGGACCTCTATGGAGGCTCCACCTCAACAATAATGCTATTACTTTTCCCATTACTATTAAAGTTCTACACTTATGTAGTTATGATAAACAAAAATATTGACTATATGAGGCTTATGCAATGTACCATTAACCTGTATACACCTGTAACGGTCAAAAACAGGCAGCCGACGAGGTGTGTGAAAGGTAATTTCGTCGTCCCATCAGTGTTCAACTTATGCATTTTTGTGACCATGGGTGGGTGACGCATATTTGGTCCTTCTTTTGGGGATGAGAAGGTACATGGTTACCATGAGGAGTAGTTCAAAGATCATTTGGACAGTGGAATGGAAGATCAAATGTTCTGCATGCAGGTGTGCACACAGCAGACTCCATTTGTGTATCTTGCTAAACATATGCAGGTGTATTTGCGCTATGACAAAAGTAGTAGAATTGTCTGCTGTAAAGGATGATTTAAAGGTGCCACAGAATGGAAACTGTATTTACCTTGGCATAGTTGAATAAGGACAGTTCGGTACATTGAACTGACATACCGTGAACCTCAAACACCATTGTGTCCTCCTTCACGTGCAAATCATGAATATGCATATCACAGCGGTAAAACGGGTGAATTACAACAATCCCTGTGTGTGACGAAACACACGGTAGTCCAGCCCCAGCATTTGCATACACCAGCTGCTGGAAACACTAACGCTAACACTTACCACTCCGTAACGTTGCTCTCCAACCTCCGACCAACTGGCTGTTCTTCAAATTCATCGGTTTCCTCCTCCGATAAAGGCTCAAACATGTAAGATTGGATGCCAATGGCCTCCATGGTTCATCTCTCACAGTTTCGTGAACTTCCCTTACTTCTGTGGGCTCTGAGGCAGCCATGGATTGTGCCTTGTAACCCAGCCAATCAGAGCAGAGCTCATCATAATTATTTAAATGAGCCCCAAATAAGGCAATTCAGCTTGTTTCATTCTAGGACCAAATCATAGGGTTGTAAATGGGCCTGTAAAACCGCATCTGGACATTTGTTGGATCAACCAAAGTTATGTACCTTCTTTGTAGACATCAGAGAACAATTTAAAATACCAGATAGATGCATTCTGTGGCACCTTTAAAATTCTAAGTACATTATTTGTATGCTAGTGTTTATCAGTGTATAAGGAAAACTCTTCAATGATATTGGTTAATATAATAATATATTTTTGGCCTATATAACAACATGGCAGATATTATTTCAGATTAGAACATAATACCATTTCAGAACAGAAGAATCAGGAGCTCCCCTTTGAGGTATGATTGATTTTCGTCCTGGTTTAACTTTTATTGTGATTCCTAGAAGGAATTCTGAGACAATTAATAAATGCAGTTTGATAATGAACACGTGAAATATATGTCTAGCAACCATGTGTTACTTCAATGTCAGCCACTCCTCATGTCTTCATGTCCTTGGCTGGTGGCTCACAGAGGACAGGAGGCAGACCAGGTCAGCTTTCAGAGGCTAGTGGCTGGAACTTGAACTTCTAACATTCTTTAGTCGCAGAGAGCCCCTCAGGGAGGCTCATATCAAAAGGGGGCTCCTTTTACTCTTCCTTCCCCTTTCACTAAAGGAGAGGATCTCTGCACTCTTCCTGAGGGAGGGGGGGGGGGGGTCACCCAACAGTGGTCACTGTGATCTACAGACAGCCGTTTAAATTCTGACATATTCATATAGATAGAGACATGCTGAGTGCAGAATGCTGCATGTCAATCAATACTGAAGAGATGGGCCAAGCGCAGAGATGCTGACATATTACAGTATGTCTGTCCTTCTGCTGTCAGACCGTCCATCACACTGGAGACCAACCCAAAGATTTCTATGTATTGCATAATTATCCTGTACACATTTACAAATCCCAGTCCCGCTGCAATGGTTTGTCTTTGTAAAGAAAGGCAGAAATATGAGCTATTTAAGCTGTAGGAAATTATTTGTGTTATCCGCTTTAAACCTCTTCTGAAATATTGTGTTGTCTGAACACTGTAACTCGGGAGGTGGAGGTGTCTGTGGCTCAAGGATCCTGACCCACAATGGTTCCTGATGCCATTGCAAACGTATGTGAGAGTTTGTGAATGACTCTCCTGATGCATGGCATCCTCCGCCATAAGTGTGTTGTGAAAGCTGTTAAATGTTTTAACAGTGTTTTAGCAGTTTTGACAATAGTACAATATGATATATAATACATTATATTTCCAAAGCATTATTTCTGAGTCTCATTACCTGACTGAACTCACTACATCTCTGTTTCCTAGTCAGTGTGTCCATTGCTCCTGAACCCATCCAGCCCCCCCTCTGAAGAGCTCTCTTCACTTCCTCCCTGCTATCAGTCCCACATCTGTCCTCCTCTCCCTCATCATCATTTACATTTTCAAATCTGCATTTTTCATATGGATCCCACCTTACTCTAATTTTAATAACACTGTTATTTCCCATGACACCTTTTGTTTTATCATACATTATGAATTTCTCCCTCTCTCTCTCCTCCGCGTTACTGTCTCCTGCCCCCCGCCCCCCCCTGTCTCCCTCTCCTTTCTAATCCCTGTGCCCACACCGCGCTTATGAGCTGAAATATTTTATCAGGAACCCTCAGTCAAACTTATCATTTTAATCTTATTTCAATAAAAAAAATAATCTCTCTTCTTGGCTGTTTGACAGCAGTTAATGGTTTTTCGTTATCGTAAAGGAAACTTTGAGGACTGAGATAGACTGCCAAAAAAATGCAAAAAAGCCCTTGTATATTCCTCCCTAGATGATTCATAAAGCATGCACGAGGAACAGGTAACATATGAGGCGAGAGGACAAAAGCCTGCCGAGTAGATTCATGTGCAGATTTACATATTCCTGCAGCCTCTGAAGCTCGCCATGCGGCTGTTTGGAGTCTGTGTGTGATGCATTGTTTGTTCTTGGCATTCACAACACAGCTACAACTCTCAATACTATTGCACATGTCAGTTTGTCTTCTGCCTAAATCAAAATGACATGAACTTCATTATCATGACAGCTAAACACACCCACATGACACATGGATGTTCCCTCCATCTTAGCAGACGTGTGTGCTGCTTTTTCTTTTGATTTCTTTGACTAGATTATCTTTCTTAAAGGAAAGGTTCACATTCATTGAAGCAGTGCCTGTGTGCTGAAGTCCTTCCTCCTGGCCACTGTCAAAAGCCCTATCCATTTTAAACATTAAAGTGAAAGTGAGGCTTTAGTCTGACCTTTTGGATACTAAGTTGGTATCTTCCAATGTTATTGTCTTTTTAGTTGCAAGCTCTGTCTTCAGAGGTTCCTGGAATAACAAACTCATAGCTGGTTCTGTCCAGAGGTGTGTTGCCCAGTTGGTGACTTTCTGAAGTCAGGGGTGCTGCAGGAAGTCACTGCCCTGCTCAAGAAATGACTCCAGCACATAAAACTTGTTGTAGCACTAACTCAGTAACTTAGTAACAAGGTCCATTTGTGGTGTGCAGAGCCAAAAATGTTAAGGCAACAAAACCACTTCAAGGTTCAACGGTTTTTATAATCATGTGCACAGTAGCTACAGTATGGTCCTGAGCTCCTCCAACAGTGCAGCATATACTATATACACAAAAGCATTGGGACACCTACACATTACACCTACAGGAGCTTTTATGAACTCCCATTCCAAATTCTCAGGCCTTAATTTGAAGTTGGTCCCCCCTTTGCAGCTATAACAGCTTCCACTCTTCTGGGAAGGGTGAGATGCCCTCAACCTAACCTCTTCCTCCTGCCTCCTGCTCCTCCTTCACTCTGCTCCATCCCTGCCTCCTGTCCAGCTCCCGGCTGCCTGTTAGAGGCACAGGGTGCAGAATCCCTGACAGATACTTTGTTAAGTTAATGAAACATATGCTGTGTTGTGAGTTGTGTTTCTTATTTATCTCTCTTTTTTTACGGGGGAGGCTTGTGGGTCCTCCCATGGGGAAGAGTGGATGGGTATGGGTGGCAGCAGGGACATCCGGGGGGTCATACTGAATTCGCCCCAGGGGTGGTTGGAAGGAAGAGGAATAACAAGGCCCTGGCGGAGCGCCTGGGGACACGCAAACATCATTCACATCTCCCCATAATCATCAAGGCCATGCTAGGATGCCTCCTTAATTTACATAATACCGTCCTGACGCTTTTACTCCTGCTATCCATCATGGCGGGATGAGGGGATGAGGCCCTCTCCTCCTCTGTTCTCCTTCTCCCTCCGTCTTTCTTTCCCCCTCTGATTGTATCTTGTGTTTATCTGCCCAAGCACAAAAGATTGATTCCCCACTATTTCTCCCCCTTATGTTCAGCAGATATGAATTTTCATGGGATGATGAAGCACCAAGTCAGCTAATAATAAACAGAAAACACATATTCTAACAGAGGATAGGCAGGAGGAGGAGGCGTCTGTCTGCGTTTGGCAGATGAGGAGAGATGGATGTTAGAGACTCAGGAAGGTACTCTGAAGAAAGTCAAATTAAAAATGCTGCTCTTTGTTTTCTCCCAGACACTCCTTTAAGATGTCATTGTTTCACGGGGAGGGGGCAGCAATATGACTGAGGGGAGACACACAATGATGTTTAAATTCATTGATGTTAAACCTCATAAAAAGCCCACCGATCAGCAGTTGGTCAATGAGGAGCTGGAGGATGGAAACCATCATTCTAGTCTGGTGCTATGGTATTTGAATTGAGCGTTGCTACTGAGATTTGAAAATGTCAGAGGCACAAATAAATCTGAACATGAAGACATCTGAGCAGACCTCAAAATGAAAAAAAGACAAGTAAGACTTTCTGTTCATGGTCAAAAAGTTACTTTGTCTTAATATTGATTTCATCTCAATTCAGACAAAGATATAAAGAACAAAACAACAACAAAAAACACTAACATTACCACTCTCAGCCAACATGAACAAGAAGAAATTATATATTTATTATAATTTAATTCTGCATTACATCTTTTTTCTGCTCAACATGTTATTGATTCTTTTTTAAATGTACAGTATGTGAACTTTTCAATTACCAATAAAATAGCCTAAACCTATCTACCTACCTCTCTAGACCTGGTGGATCTTGTCTTCTGACTGCTGTTTTTAAACTTGTTTATCACAAATAAACAAACACATTTTAGATGTGCCTTCATTTGATCCATTACAATATGTCCTGTTTGTGTAGTATTGTTGCACTGTCGATCTTTTCATGCCAGGGTGATTTTTTCTTATAAAATCATTTACACATAATCTAAAACCGTGTTTTAGACAAAGGATCAGAGATTGAAATTTAAAATCTCAATATCCGGGAGCAGGCCCTTCTCTTGTGTTAAATCAGAGTTGTGTGTGTGTGTGTGTGTGTGTGTGTGTGTGTGTGTGTGTGTGTGTGTGTGTGTGTGTGTGTGTGTGTGTGTGTGTGTGTGTGTGTGTGTGTGTGTGTGTGTGTGTGTGTGTGTGTGTGTGTGTGTGTGTGTGTGTGTGTGTGTGTGCGTGCGTGTGCGTGCAGGGCCATGTCTGGTTCACAGAGGACATTACCATAAGTACCATTACTGTCAGAAAGCATGAGATCACTATCAGTGAAATATACTCCTGCTGCTTCTCCGCCACTGCCTTGACTTACAACCCCCCTGCCCTAATACTGACATTTCTACCATTGATTCCCACAATGCACTTTGCTACCAGAAGTATGTGGCCATGTGTGTAAGGGTATGGCATGTTGTCAATTCAGTCCTGACAAATAGAACAGAATGAGGAGAATCAGCTGGGATTAGAGGCTCACATCGTCCCTCAGTGAGACGGATATAAACTACTACAGGTACCTGTTTCACGGATCATATGTTTTAAGACCCTAATGTTTTGTATTTTCTTTGATTAGCAAAATAAGTAATCAGACGTATAGCTATGTACAACAAAAAAGAACAAGATACATTTCTTAAAGACGCAAAAATAAAAATGAATACATATAAATCAACCAATCCACTCCAGAGGTTGATACAATCTATTTAAATGTATCACATCTTTTCCATGTCAGTTCTTTTGCCTGGTGTGCCTCTGTAAATCATTGAAAATATTGATGACTTTGTATTTTAAGTTTCTCATTAAAGTGCAGCATAAAATCTTGTTCATCACTCTTTAGTCATGTGACTTTTTGTTCCTGGAGTTCATGTCAAACACAATCATTTCAGAATGATTTGGAGTTTTGTCAAGAGCAGTGAAATTAAGAGAGCGACTTACTTTCTAAAACAACATTTTTATCATCATTTGTGAATATAAATATGTAATGTTGTAGTCATACAGTTTGTTCATGATTTATAAAATGTATTATATCTATGGATCTGTATTGAAATAAAGAGCTTAAGGAACCCCCCTGTTTCGCAGTAGCATAACTGCAACAGCGCAATACAAGATTGTCTGTATAGCCTTTACTTTTCTGATAAAATATTGTGTTTATTTAGTTTGTTGTGGCCTTATCACATTTTAAAATGTATCCGGTTTATTGCAGCCGGCGCTAACATGATTCTGTTGTCAAGCAGTCAACAGAAGTCCCATTTACACACTTTAAACCAGAGACAAGAGATGTTCGCTGGTTATTGAACAAAAGAAGATAAACTGAACAAACTAAAATAATGTTATTCTTCTCTGAGGTTGTATGGATAAAAAACAAAAATTAAAAAACCTGGTATCCACAGTTTGAGTTTTGACTACAGCTCTTTCCATGACATCCCTTCATTGGGTCAATTTCTTCTGTGATGGTTAATTGGCATCACTTGTCTTTATCAACCAATGGACTGTCATCAAAACAACAGTAGTGGGGGGCCACTTAAAGAACCATATGCAGTACTCTGAGTGAAACACAGGAAACAGGAAGTGGACAGGAAATCATGTGACAATGTGTGGCTAATAAAAGCTGAGCATGTATGACTTATTTCAAACCCTTGTTTCAAGCTGCTGACTCAGAACATCAGTTTGCATCCTTAGTGATTGTACTTAAGAGGGCATGAACAGCAAAACGAAATACAGTTCAACCTGAATACATAAAATAAAAATCCACAAATCAGAAAAAAGGAGAGAAAACAATGAATAACTTTTTTTTTTTTACAGATGATGCATCATTAAATCACATAAATATTCTATTGTCATGTCCAATCAAAGGGTCATTAGTAATGTTTTGGTTTGTTCCCATTTTCCAGAATCAGAATCAGAACTGCTTTATCAGTCCCACAGAGGTGACTCTACATTGTTACAGCAAAAGTGAAGAGGCTACATATTAATTAAGAGGCATGCATAAACTATTAGAGATTACACTAATTACAATTTACAAAGTGACCCATCCAGGTGGACAACCATGAATGGTTTGTATAGAGGTAGAGTGACAGAAGCCAGATATAGTAGAAATAAAAGTATACGTTGCACAGCTATTACAGATTGTAATACCGTAGTTCCCCACAGACATTATTTCTAATTCACAGTGTTTATTTCAGTCCATATTTTTTTTTTACAACCAAATAGCGATTGCAACAGTTTATAGGATTAAGGGAAACATGTATTTGTCAGTGTGGGGGAAAGAAAGGGAGACAGAGGAGTTTAAAGAGAGAAAAAGTGCTGTCAGTAGTTGGAATTCAACAGACACTGGAATGGCTGCCAAGCATGTAGAGATAAAGATTTAAGAAACATGTGGAGTGGTCTCTTTATTTTTTCCTGAGCTGTATGTTCAAATACTTTTTATTTAATAACAACACTCAGACTCTCTGACTGTGTACTGTACACCTTCAGTAGTCTGTAGTAACGACGCCGGTTTTCATCCAGTTTATCAGTTCTAGTGGACTTCCACATAAGTGACGACTAAACATTTAATTTCTAAATATATATGTCACTGGAGTGAAAATGATCTTAGGGTATGCAAGTCAAAAGGTGCAGCAGTATTTCAACTGTGTTTACCAATCCGTTAATAAGATGTTATAATGTCCTCTGCGTGCTCAGCTTTAGTCATGATGAAATCTCTCTTCATAAAGCACTGATGGGTTCCAGCAGTTCCCCTCAGGATTATGTAACCCGAGCTCTATAGTCGTCCTGCTTACTGCGTGATGCTGAGAGCTCAGAGGTCTGCAGGCCGGACGGAGGAGGTTGGTGAAGAGATGGGCGGATAGAGGTATATTTACTGTGTGCTGAGAGACTGATAGAAATCAGGTAGATGAGAGGAGAAACAAAGAGGCTGAGTAAATGAAGACAAGAGGCCATGGGGAAGCCAGGGGGATGAAGCTGGGTGCTGGGAGAGGCAGGGATACAGCGGGGAGGAGAGGGGTGCAGCTTTGAGCTTTGAGACTTGAAACACCAAAATAATGATGTGCAACTCAACTTGAACTACAGAATTGACACAGCGGAAATGTGACCATCTAAGTTGATTTCACCTCTTTGCCCTATTTGATTGTAATTGGATTATTTTAAATTGATGGACCTGAGACTGAGAGACTTCTTCATGTTCAGTTGATAGGAAGACACACATCCCAAAACTACCCGACTCAAATCTACTCGACAAGCAACAGAAGGTGGAGAAATAAGTTGTGAAGCTGGGCTCAGACAGAGTTTGTGTTTATTTAAAATGGATTACCTGTTCAGGGTTAGACTGATTTGAGGAAAAGGGGGGTATGGATAACAGCACAATAAATAAATTAAATATATATGATGAGGTGACAGTTGACACATGTAGGTGATGAGAGGAACAGGCTGACAGGTCGGGTGGTGCAGGTGGAGACAGATGGGTGTGATAGGAGAGTTCTGCAGAGATAAGAAAGGATCGGTGGGGTTGCACAGGGATGAAATGGATGCAGATGTGGAAGGGAATGAGGTGTGATGAATGGGCGAGCGAGTATATTGAGTGTAAGGTAGTGTGACAGGGATGGGAGACGGAGTGAGAGACCTTCACAGGAAGAGAGAGCAGAGAGGAGAGAGAGGAGTCCAGCCACTAATAACCCTCTCTCCATAACCCAACTCTGCCCTTCCATGTTAACATACTGTGAACTGAGCACAAGTGACAAAATCAATCCATCACGGCTGCCCGCCGACCGGCACAGAAGAGGACAGAGAAGCTAACAGAAATTGATGACATCCCGCTCGAATTTTACACCGTTTCGGCCACAGCGGCGATTGAAACAGACAGAGATTTATCGTCCAGCCGGGGACCGCTGCTATCCTTGATTGCCTCTTTTTTTTCACTCCCTTCTTCCTCCACCAGGAAGCCCCCTTTTCTGCATATTTATTCCCCAGCTCATCAAGAGCGAGCGGACGCATCGGAGTGACAATCTTATTTCACCTTTGGGGGAGGAGGAGGGTGGGAGGTTACATCCCACACTTTAGATGAAAGCAGAGCTGCCGTCCTCCTCGTTTTGATGTGGATTTTGAAATCTGGCTCTAAAAAATATATATACTAATGAGACTGAGCTGCGTTTTAGTTTAAAGTGATCCCAAACAGGGCTGCCTTTCCTCTCATGAGAATAAAAAAGGATCACTTTTCCCCCATCCCTTCAAGAACCTTTAGGAGTTCTCTGTTTCTCTGCTGGACTCTGTACTGAAATGTCCACACCCGGTCCTTTTCCCTCTCTGTTAAAGGACCAACCTTAAGACTAGCTGAGAGATACAAAGATTACCCAGCCGTTTCCATGAGACATGAGGATACTCTCCCCTCCCCTTTATATGTTTTATCGAAATCATTTAAGGACCTTTGTGCACAAGAGCTGAAAAAATTCAATTTGAAATGTATTACTTTTCTTAAGAAAGGGAACACAGAATAATATAATGTTCAGTATAATATAATAATATATAGCATTTCTTGTACTTACACCTTCAACATGTGTTTTACTCGCCAAGCCCACTGTGACTGCAGCACATCCACAGTTACTGTATTCATTACACACATATAATATGGTTCGCCCTGCTCATACTGTTATATCTAGTTATTATAAAGTATAATATATTATAAAATTCTGATGTATAATATAACTACCTGTACTCTCATCTGATACAAACAACCAGTAAATGCAGTTGAGGCAGCCATTTTATTTGTAGATTCCATATTTATACATAATTGTTAAAGCCATACATGTCTGTCTGCACTGGATTTAAAGAAATATCAAGGAGGAATTAGATCTGAGTGATCTCTCAGAAACTGAACAGCTCCAGGGTTAAAGTGCTGCCTGGATGTAGCTGTGTGGAAGTGTTACCATGATTTAACCTTTATTTGGAAATTGATCAGAAGTCGTTCAAAAATGAGAGCATCAAACATGCATCTTTTCCCCACATTCATCATAAAACATGTGAAGGGCTCCTCTGGACAGATGGTGAAGCCTCACTGAGGAGCCGGTATTGCAGGAAGCTGCGTCTTCTCTGGTCAGTCCCAGTGTCCCAGTGGTTTGGACTGGCTCCTTGTTTTATGCTCACTGCTAAATGTAGGAAGTAAGTCAGGTTAGGGATGCTTTCAGCTGTTATGAGCCTGTGTTAGGAACACCCTCGTGTCACGCTGTAATCGACAGTTAAGATCTCGTTCTTAAACGTCTTTATTTGTGTGCTTGAAAAGGAAAAAGAGCCGACTGCTCTTTATTGAGGTAGCAAGCAGTTTTTCTGCTTTTGCAGAGCGCTTTACATAATTTTGTCTATTTGTCTGTGAGTGACTTTGTTGTCAGCAGCTGTCGTCTTGACTAGGATGTTTGGGTGGGGGTGATCTCCCCCCTCATTCATGCTTTGAAGGTTTTACGAGTACTTATCGAAAGTATAAATTTCACGGGCAGCGCCGAGCTGCAACCAAACGGTGCTTGACGGCGGCGTCACTGTGGCGGCCACAGCAGTTAGCCTGACAGTAAATTGATTAGAATAATTTAAATGTGATGAATAACTTTCATCATGTAACCACATAGTCCGGTGAGTGCGCCATTCGTTAGGACCTCTGGGGTTTATGATAGGACTGTGCACTGGAGAGAGACAACATATCAACCATACGCATTACACAAAACATCTTTGTTGCAAATGGAAATGGCCCCACACACTCAGTGTGACAATTGTCATGAGGAACTGGAGCTGTTTAGAATTAGAGTCCTGTCAGAGCGGTGCTTTCCTCCTTTAAATTTGTGTCTTCACATTACAGTTAATGGGAAGATATCCGGCTCTGTGGTGTGAGGAGGAATGTGATAGATAGTGATTGTCCCGAAGTTCATATGAGCGTACAACTGAGATATCACCGGAATCAATTATTAACAGAACCACGTCCCAGGTGTAAGCAGACAGGAAGGTCAAATGTCAGATGCATAGCAATGTTTTCAGTCTTGTGTTAAAAGAGACATGAAGATTATAACTCCATCATTTAAAAGTCAATCTGCATAATAGTAATGTTATACTTTAATGTGAATAACTAAAAATAATGATCTGACATGGTATGTTTATGCCAAACTTGACAATGTTTTAATGCCCTAAAAACACTTTTTTTCTTTTTTAATCACATATTTTCCCATAACATCAGTGAATGTGTAAAGGTGGATGCATCAGCTGGAGTGGAACACTAGTAACTGACAGAACTCTAAGGTGTGGAGCTTACTGTTCCACCAACATACACCAGTATGTAGTGGCCTATTTTACACACTGGTTATTAACATCTATTATGTGTAGCAACAGATCCATTACAGTCTCTAAATCAAATCCCTATGACATGATGTGACTGTCCTTGCTCTAGCTGCACTGTTCACGTCTCTGAAAGCAGATCCTGTTGTAAACCTTCACTGTGGTTCTAAACGTGTTTGTCTGCGAGCTGTTATCGCTGCTGCCTTCATTTCTAGCAACTTTTAAAGTAATAATCACTGACATTTTCATGTGAATAAATGTCAGTGATTGCTATCACACAGCAGGGAATCAACTTCTAGCCAGTTCATAAAAGCTTTTACATGTAATGCTGTAAACTGCTCAGTCTGTCCTGGAAATGATCCTAAAGTGCACAGAAAGGATGATCAGTTCCCGTTTGATATTAATTAAGTTTGACATCATGATAACGTAGCTGAGGAGTTTGAAGTAGAGTTTAGGTCAGTGGTTTCAAAAATGTTTGGGGTGACAGCTATTCAAAAATCAGGATCAGAATACCTTTATTTGTCCCACAGAGGGTAAATGTTCATTGATACAGCACAAATGAAGATAGAGAAAGAAAAAAAACACTATTAGTATTTCATTGCTTAAGTTGAAAAGTTGTTGGCGGTAATACCACTTAACAAAAGTAAAACAAGTTTGTGAAGCAGAACAACGTTTATTAGCTTGGGTCAGAGCACATGTTTTATCAGTTTTATGTTGACCTTATGGGATGCATGTTGCTTAGATATACACCTGCTCGCTGAGAAGCTGTCACTGATGCAGGTGGATCACAGCTTGGTGACCTGGATAACTGACTACCTCACCAGCAGACCTCAGTATGTCAGACTGCAGGGCAGCGTGTCTGATGTGCAACACTGGTGCCCCCCAAGGAACTGTGCTGTCACCATTCCTGTTCACCCTCTACACTTCTGACTACCACTTCAACTCCGGCTCATGCCACCTGAAGAAGTTCTCCGATGACTTCTCCATCGTCAGCTGCATCACAGACGACAACGAGGAGGAGTACAGGGCCCTGCTGGAGAGCTCCGTAGGCTGGTGTGACGACAACCACCTCCAGCTCAACATCAGCAAGACTAAGGAGCTGGTGGTGGACTTCAGGTGGAGCACGAAGAGGTCTCTAACCCCAATCACCATCAGGGGGGAGGAGGCGGAGGTGGTAAACACCTACAACCTACCCCCTCCAGGACACACTATCCGCACTGTACAGCTCCTTCAGTGACAGGCTGCTGAACCTGCGGTGTCTCACGGAGAGATACCGCAGGTACTTCCTTCCTGCAGCGGTAAGACTGTAGCCTACAACCATCATGACTCCCGGTAGACCCCCACACATAACAACACAGACTATAACACCCCACACTATGTGCGATATAATGTGCAATATATATAGATGTATATATAAAGTTAATTAACTGTGAAATATTTACCTGGCTGCTACGCCTCAGAACGGTTTCTGAGGTCTATTTGTTTTTTTAATGATTTCTCTGTAAAATGTTGTAATTTTTAAAATCTTTTTATAACATTAAGCTCTTCTTTGCTGTAACAAATGAAACTGTCCTCTCTGTGGGACGAATAAAGGGATTCTGATTCTGATGATTCTGATTCCTCCAACGTGTGCACGAGGCTGCTGCAGACGTTTTACCAGTCTGTGGTGGCCAGTCTGCACACATACATGTGTATACTTTTAACAATACTCTCGTTACTTAACTGTATATATATATATTTTTTTAATTTAGAATTTGTATTTTAAATGTGTGTTTCATATCCCTTTGTGAACCTGTACTATTTCCTCTTATCTGTTGCTGCTTAAACACTTGAATTTCCCCACGGGCTTAATAAAGGCACATCTTATCTTATCTTATCTTATATGATGATTAAAAGTAAAAGGAATGTCTCCACATCTCAGCTTCTCTTCATGCTAATGTTATTGTTCTCCCTTTTCCCGATACCCCTCAAACGCAGCGCTCTGCTGTCACTCGCTGCATCTGCATTTCGTGCAATTTGTCACCACTGCATCTCACACCACCATTGGCTGTTGCCAAGCAACCTGTGTGTCTAACAGACTATTTCCCATGATAAATTAGTGTACTGTTACTATGCCAACAGAATTTGTTACTTAATTAAACAGATTTGGATCACAATTGGCTGGAAGGGAGAGAGAGAGAGAGAGCGAGAGAGAGAGAGAGAGAGAGAGAGAGAGAGAGAGAGAGAGAGAGAGAGAGAGAGAGAAAAGGACTGAGTGAAGAAGAGATATAGAGGCCATGACACACACACACACACACACACACACACACACACACACACACACACACACACACACACACACACACACACACACACACACACACACTGGAACAGGGAAGTGAGATGAGGCAGAGAGAATCCACAGAGGAATGACTGTTATTAGATAGGCTGAGATATTGAAATGGTCAGGCTTTGCAGACGAAGGTAACAAAAGAATGGTGGAAAACAGCCCCCCCGCCCCCCCTAAGAAAAACAAAAAAACAGGACCCATCTGGAATTAACGGCTTGACGCCTTCAGAGGTGATTCATTTTTCTCTCTCTGCTCTTAAGAGAAATGCATTTTCCCTGACAACAAATGTGCCTTTTTTCTTTTTCTTCTTCTTCTTCTTCTTCTTCTTCTTCTTCTTCTTCTTCTTCTTCTTCTTCCGGTGCATGCTGGGAGATTTCGGAGTGTGAGCGAAAGAAAAGAGCGACGTTATATAGTTAAATTTTTTCCGTTTTTACTTGTTTATGGGTGTTAGTTTAATATAGTTTATCGGTGATAGTTTACTTTGCTTAATTTTTGGGTCTTTTGGTGCTGTTTTTGGGGTGTTTTGCGGGCTTCTCCTGCCGGTGTCTCGCCGGCCGGCGTCTGACGCCATGGTGAATGGAGACTTTGCCAGACTCACTCGGAAGCACGGCATCAAAATATCGGCCGGCTTCCCATGCACTGTGGAGGATATCGGGCTGGCTGTGGGGGAGAAGGTCGGACACAGCAGCATTAAGTCCCTGGCGCGGATGAACAGTGCGGTCGTGATCTTTCTGGACCAGGTGGAGAAAGTGAACCGCGTTATCGAGACAGGCATCACGGTGAGTGAAATGTTTGTGCGGGTGCAGCCGCTGACGCTCCCTGCAACCAAAGTGGTTTTATCCAACGTCCCTCCCTTCATAACTGATGAGTTCCTCAGTAGAGAGCTATCCAGACACGGGAAACTTGTTTCTCCGGTGAAGAAGATGCTGTCTGGGTGTAAGTCTCAGTTACTGAAGCACGTGGTGTCTCATCGCAGGCAAGTCTATATGATACTTAACAATCGGAACGCGGAGCTCAACCTCCGTTTTCACGTTAAAGTAGATGATTATGACTACGTGATTTTTGCAACCTCATCGGTTATGAAGTGTTTTGGTTGCGGGGAAGAGGGGCACACCGTGAGTGCCTGTCCGGGGCGCGGGGACTCGGCTCCGCCTGGTCCGGATGTCACTTCTGCCTCCGCGCCGGGGCCGGCTGCGGCCGGGCCGGTTGTAGTGGAGCAGCGGGCGGCTGCGGTTGCTGAAGGTGGGGTGTCTCCAGCGGCGGTGTCCGCTGGTGCGGCCGCCGTGGTGGTTGAGGGCTCCCCTCCGGAGGCGGCGGCTGCTGCTGAGGGAGGGGTGTCTCCAGCGACGGTGGCCGTTAACGCGGCTGCTGTGGTGGTGGGGGGCTCCCCTCCGGAGGCGGCGGCGGCTGCTGAGGGAGGGGTGTCTCCAGCGACGGTGGCCGTTGATGTGGCCGCTGTGGCGGTGGGGGGCTCCCCTCCGGAGGCGGCCGCGGCTGCTGACAGCGCCGCTGCGCCGGAGCAGCCGGCTGTTGCTGTGTCTGACGGGGCATGCGGGGGTGTTGCACAGGGTGTGGGTGATGGTAAGGATGTTCACGAAAGGGAGGTTGTGGTTTTGTGTAGAGGTGAAGAAAATCAGGTGGTGGGAGAAAAAGAAAAAAAAATGGTGAAAAAAACACAAGAAAAAACTGAGGTAATCGAAAAAATGGTAGAGACGGGTGAAGTCTGCCAAACACAGGAGGAAAATATGGTGAAAACAGGAGAGGAGAGGAAAACATGGGGTGAGCAGGTGGAGATTGCTGAGATGGAGGATGAAGAGGTGGCAACAGCAATAGCAACAACAAAAAAGACTGCCAATAAACGCAGAAGCACGAGGAACAACGCACCTACTCTTAGAAAGAGTAGCAAAGTGGTGAGCGAGGGAAAGAAAGGAAGAGAGCAAGGGCAGACAGATGAGAGTGGGGATGAGTGTGTGTCAGACGGCAGTGACGTGATAGGGTTCAGTGACAGTCAAAAGGGAAAAATGTACACAGCGGAAATGATAAAAAACTATCTACTGCAGACAAAGAACCAGCATGGGGTAGTTGTGGAAGACTATTTCCCAGATTTGGTTGTTTTTTGTTCTTCGGCCAAGTTCCATCTTAGTCGAAAAGAGGAGTCTGCCTTCACAGAACAGGAAGCTTGGAGACTAAAGAAACTGGTGCATAAAGTACGAAGACAGATAAGCAGCAATGAAGTTAAAACCCCTTATGTGTGTTTTATTTAACTTATTTGTTTTTATTGTTGTATGCACTACCTCACTCACAATGGACACTTTTAGAGTGGGAAGCCTGAACGTCAATGGAGCCAGAGAGCTAAGAAAGAGGGCGTTAGTTTATCAAACAGCAAGTATAAAACATGTCGACGTGCTTTTTTTACAGGAGACGCACAGCGACGTTGGTAATGAGAATGAGTGGAAAAAAGAGTGGGAGGGGGAAGTCATTTTAAGCCACAGCACCTCTCTCAGTGGAGGGGTGGGCTTCCTTCTCTCCAAGTCTTTTAATCCTGTCTCACTGGAGGTCGAGCAGTTTATCAAGGGGAGGTTGCTTTTAATAAAAGCAAGGTTTGACCTTTTTACGGCTGTTTTTATAAATGTGTATGCTCCAACAAACGGTGCAGAGAGGAAGCTGTTTTTACAAAAAGTTAATGATGTTTTAAACGGCTGTGCCACGGAGGACTTTTTATTCTTGGGTGGGGATTTTAATTGTACGGAAAATGCATCTTTAGATCGCAACCATGCAGAGCCGCATCCAGCATCCCAGCATGCTCTGAGGCAGCTGGTCCACTCCCACGGCCTGGTGGATGTATGGAGAAGGATGCACACAGACGATAGGCAGTACACCTGGTCCCACATCCGAGAGAATAGGATTTCATCAGCCAGACTAGATCGCATTTATTGCTTTAAGCATCATTTTAACACTTTTAAAATGTGCAGTATACTCCCTGCTGGTTTTACAGATCACTCTTTGCTTCTATGTAATGTTTTTATTAGAAATGTTTTACCGAGAAGTGCTTATTGGCATTTTAATTCGGTTTTAACATTTGATAAACATTTTAAAGAGGCCCTCACGTATTTCTGGAGTGTTTTTAGACAGAGGAAGGGAGAGTTTAGCAGTCTTAGGCAGTGGTGGGACCATGGTAAGACTGAGATAAGAATGCTCTGTCAACAGCACACCCTCAATGTCACACAGGACAACATCAGATCTATGAAAGACCTGGAGAGTGATATAGTGGAACTAGAAACAATAAGCGAGTCCACAGGAGATCGAGGATATATTGAAATCCTCAAAGAGAAAAAGATGGCTCTAGCCAGCCTGCTGGACGTTAAAGTTCAGGGTGCACTGGTCAGGTCCCGGTTTTTAAACATAAACGAGATGGATGCCCCCACTAGTTTCTTCTTTGGCCTGGAGAAAAAGAATGGACAGAGGCGGGTAATCCACTCACTGCTGTCAGACACAGGGCAGGAATTAACAGAGCCAAGCCAGATCAGGAGGCGAGCTGTGAGTTTTTATTCCACCCTCTACACGAGTGAGTACAACGAGGACGAAACGCTGTCAGAGGAGTTTTGTGCAGAACTACCTCAGGTCTCTGAGGAGGCCAACTCACAGCTCGCAGGGCCGTTGACAACGCAGGAGTTGCAGGCCGCACTGCAAGGCATGCAGGGACGGCGGGCTCCTGGTATCGACGGCCTCTCGGTTGAGTTTTTTAAAGCCTATTGGGACATCTTGTCTCATGACCTGTTAGATGTTTTTAACGAGAGTCTGGCCTCTGGCTCTATGCCAATGTCCTGCAGCAGAGCGGTGATCACGCTGCTGCCAAAAAAAGGGAACTTGCAGGACATCAAAAACTGGCGCCCTGTGTCTTTGCTGTGTGTGGATTACAAGCTTCTGTCCAAGGCTTTGGCCACCAGGTTGGGGAGAGCTATTGAGCAGGTCATCCATCGGGACCAGACCTACTGTGTGCCCGGCAGGTCCATGGTGGACAATGTTCACCTGATTCGAGATGTTTTGGAGGTCTCCAGCTCATTGGGCATTGATACTGGTCTGATTTCTCTAGATCAGGAAAAGGCTTTTGACCGCGTTGAGCACAGCTTCCTCTGGAAAGTAATGGAGAAGTTTGGGTTCAGCGCTGGTTTCATAGCTAAGATCAAAGTCTTGTACAATAAGATTGAGAGTGTGCTGAAGTTCAACGGTGGGCTGTGTGCTCCTTTTAGAGTGTGTAGAGGGGTCCGGCAGGGCTGTGCTCTGTCTGGGATGCTCTATGCACTCTCCCTAGAACCCCTCCTCTGCAAAATACGCTCTAAATTACAAGGGCTGTTTTTACCTGGTTTTAATGGAAGCACGGTTTTATCTGCGTATGCGGACGACATTGTTGTTTTTATTAGTGACCAGAGGGATGCAGACATTTTAACCAATATTGTGACAGATTTTGGTTCAGCATCGGCAGCGAGGGTCAATTGGAAGAAGAGCGAGGCCCTCGCTGTCGGCGAGTGGCGTGGCGGTCTCCCAGTTCTCCCCCAGGGAATGACATGGAAAAGAGATGGCATAAAGTACCTGGGGGTGTTTGTAGGGAACACAAATATAGTCCAGAAGAACTGGGAGAACGTCACAGAGAAAATTGAGGAAAAACTGTCCAAATGGAAGTGGCTGCTACCGCAGATGTCTTTTAAAGGTAGAGTGTTGGTTTTAAACAACCTTGTGGCATCCCAACTGTGGCACCGCCTCACCTGTGTAGACCCTCCCTCAGGCCTACTGGCCCAAATACAAAAGAGATTGGTAGATTTCTTTTGGGATGGGCTACACTGGGTGCCACAGGGGGTGCTGTTTTTACCTAGAGAGGAGGGGGGACAGGGCCTTGTCCACCTGGCCAGCCGAACAGCCACCTTTAGAGTGCAGTTTCTGCAAAGGTATCTTACCGGCCCGGCTGATTTGGTGTGGAGAGATGCGAGCAGCTGCATTCTAAGACGCGTGAGTAACCTGGGGCTGGATGCTGCTCTGTTTTTAACTGATTTAACCATTTTAAAGTTAAGTGGGTTACCTCCCTTTTATCAAGGTGTTTTTAAGTCTTGGGCCCTTTTTAACCATAGAAGGTGTCCAAAGACTGACTCTCTGCACTGGTTGTTAAAAGAGCCTCTGATTCATGGAGCCAGGCTGGACGTTAGCTGCAGCGAGACACCAGGACTGGCGGTGGTGCTGCGCAGATCTGGGACCCTGAGCCTTCAGCAGGTGGTGGAAGCAGCGGGGCCGGAGCTGAGCGACGCCCGGGCCTTGGGCTCTCTGCTGGGTCTACACTCTGTCCGGGTGGCCCAGAGGATCCTGCAACTCTGGAGCCGGAGCCTCTGCGCTGAGGAGCAGAGACTGTTAAGGAGCTACGGACAGGGCAGAGCCAAACCAGACCCAACAGACCCTTTCCCGGAGATATACCTGAGCCCAGGGCTCGGAGAGCTGACGGGCCCCCTGCTCAAGGTTGCAAACCCAGAGAAAATGAGCATACACAAAGCTGACAAAAAGACTATATACACGAACATTGTAAAAACTATCAACAAAAATGGACTGAAGGACAGGGCCTCCACTGTGTGGAGCACTAGACTGGGTGCCGGAAACGGACCAGGCCCACAGTGGAGGATTCTGTACAAACCCCCCTTAAAGAAACGTACTGCCGACCTCCAGTGGAGAATTTTACACGGCGCTATCGCCTCCAATTCTTTTATCTCTGTCATCAATCCTGCTGTCAGTAACAACTGTCCATTTTGTGGTTTTAGAGAGACTGTTTTCCATGTTTTTACAGAGTGCCAGAGACTCACGGGTTTCTTCTCTCTTTTAACATTGGTTTTTAGTCTTTTTAGTATAGCTTTTACAGAGAGCGTGTTTATCATGGGAGCGCCATACAAAAAGACAAGCAAGGAAAAGTGGCAGCTCCTAAACTACCTCTCTGGTGAGGCTAAAATGGCTATATACCTAAGTAGGAAGAACAGAGTGGAAAACAAAAAGGGACAAGAAGCAAAAGCGATCTGGCTGTGCAACATCAGAGCCAGACTCTGGCTAGAGCATCGTTTTTATAAAAACATCGGGGACTTGGAAGCTTTTAAACAGCGGTGGTGTTATAAAGACATTGTATGTTCTGTGGTGAATGAGGATTTGCACTTTACACAAGTTTTTAAGGCGTAGCTTTTTTATTTACCTATTCTAGGTAAATAGATTTTTGTTGTACTTGATGTAAACCTGTAATAAAGTGTTTTTGTAAAAGTCAAAAAAAGTCTTCTTCTTCTTCTTCTTCTTCTTCTTCTTCTTCTTCTTCTTCTTCTTCTTCTTCTTCTTCTTCTTCTTCTTCTTCTTCTTCTTCTTCTTCTTCTTCTTCTTCTTCTTCTTCTTCTTCTTCTTCTTCTTCTTCTTCTTCTTCTTCTTCTTCTTCTTCTTCTTCTTCTTCTTCTTCTTCTTCTTCTTCTTCTTCTTCTTCTTCTTCTTCTTTTATTCAAATGAGCTGCTCAGGAGGAGTGCGACTCTCAGCGCTGAACTTCACAAATCTGCTCCCTGAACATGACACAAGGCCTTCCACGTGTGGGACTGAACAAGAAAGGTCAAAAGTGACTCATAATTCCACATCTTTAAAGAAGTCCTGACTAATTCCAGAGGTAGACCCCTGTAATGTCTGGAAGCTGCACACATGTTTTACTTCTTAAACCCCCCCCCCCTCGTTCCCACCATACTGTAGCTGCAGCTGAAGTGGTCCGGGCAATTGCATTGTGTAGTGTAGCGTATGCAGCAACCAGACTTTGACCGCTAAGCAAAGAAAAGAAAGAATGGCAGAACAATTTGGGCATCAGAGCATGACCAAACGGCGGGGAGCGGTGAGCATGTAATCTCCTAATTTGGAGCATCATGGCGTCAGATCCCGCCTGCTCGCCGCGGTCTCTCCGCCTTACCTAGAGCCATTTCCATAACTTCCTGACAAAACCATTTTGTCCTGCCTGATTGGGCCCATTTGCATCGGACACCTCTTCTGCATATAGATTGATGGGTTTAATCAGCGAATCAGGGAGAGCGCTCAGACATCAATCAATGTCACGCCACTCTGTCCTGCTTTCAGTCGGAGTATCCCTTTTCCTCTCCATTTGTGGTCACTCTCTCCTCTCTTCCTCTCTGCATCCCTCCTGATGTTCTGCTAGCATTCATCAGGGAGCCTCAGAGCCAGGCAGCAAGCAGGGGAGTCCTCCCCGTCTCTTTTTCTACTTCACATTTGTTACATTCTCTAATAATGTGAGCACTGATGGAGATCCACTCTTTGTAGAAATAATAAAGTAACGTGTGAACATGGTCAAAGGACGTCCCTGCTCTCCAAACCACATGAAGCCTACAGTAGATCTCTCTTTTATTCATTCATTAATGTACTAAATACATTTTCTATTTCTCTCATCTTCCTCAACACTTTTGACAGGTGATCTTTTATATCTCAGAATCATTTTCTCTGCCCATCTTACCTCTGAGTGACATTTCATTTTTTGAGTACGATTTAATATGAAGAAATGAAACCAAGAAGAGCTGTGTTAAACAAAACAAAGAAAGCTTAGAGAGCAGGGAGGTTTGACATGACTCGGTTTTACTTCATGGAATTGCATTTTATGTGCTGTGAAACTTCATCAACCTAATCAAGTACACCAGTGTACATCAGTAAAATTGCAATTTGCATGAACAGGAACTCGCTTAAAGAACAGATTAAAGTCTAAGTCATCTTTATTGTCAATCTTTCAGTTTGTGTGTACGGACAGAGAGATCGAAATACTGTTTCCCACAATCCTGAGGATTAAAAAATACAAATATATACATCTGCGGAAAAAATTAGGAGTCCACTTCAACATTATCACTTTCTCTTGTTTTATTATTTATAGACATGTCTTTGAATTGAATTTTAATTGTCATTTTTTATTGTATTCTATAAACTACTGACCATTTTTCCCTGTGTTGGAATTCAAGTGACACTGGAATGGCTGCCATACATGCAGAGATAAAGATTTAAGAAACATTTGGAGAGAGCTCCTTATTTTTTTCCGGATCTGTATATGCAAAAGATAGACCTATATGTATACATACAAACACACCTGTACACCCACTTTAAGAGGCATCAATAAAGGCACAACAGACAATAACAAATAACATCACATCAAAACTGTGGATGAACACATTGCAGTAAAATGTACATTAGTGCAAGAGACCATAGCAGCGTAGAGAATGGCGGGAGGGAGGGGAGAAAGTTTAGGCTCTTCCCCTTCCTCCTAATCTGGGTATAGATGAGAAAAAGAGACAGCTTTTTAAAATATGATTACATATGTGTCTCTAATATGAGTTTGTTAGGGGGCCGGTTCTCTCAGGCTACTTCAGAAATACTGACACAGACTTCCACACACCACAGAGCAAAATACACACACATACACACACACACACACACACACACACAGCACCCTTTTCCCATATCTGTTTTCTAAATCCATGTATATGCAGCAGAAAGTGTGTGTGTTTATGTGTATTTGTGTGTGTGTTTGTGTGTGTGTGTGTGTGTGTGTGTGTGTGTGTGTGTGTGTGTGTGTGTGTGTGTGTGTGTGTGTTTGTCTGCAGGAATGTGAAACCTAACAATGAGCTGGACGGTCCTCAGGACAGCAGGCCAGCCTGTTGGGGGGGCACACCATTAAAAATCCCTCTGATAGTCCCAGTGGCCTGTTGGAGTGCAGTTTGTGTAAAGTGACAGCATTGCAGTCGGACCTGGCTTACGATCACAGCGTAGAATCTTTCCGTTACTGTCTCTACCGACTTTCATATCAGATGCCAGTTGTAGCCTCAGAAGTTTGGGGGGGACAGAGTTTAATATGAGAGCAGTCTTTGGTTATGTAATTCATACTGTTCTTACAACTCAAGAAAGATCAGCAGCCAAAAATAATTCAGGAAGCTTCTCGTGAAGTCCACAGCGTTTATTAATATGAAGTAATGATATAAGTCTACAAAGGAACTTGGCCGAGGTCCTTTCCTGTTTCACTGATCCACAGTCCACCTTCGAGTAGTTATCCGTCTCACAGATTCACAGGAAGAAGCCCCAATCTCTCAGTACAAAACACTTTAATCTCTCTCTAGAATGAATAAAGTCTTCTCCCATTGGTTGGCCGGGAGGGACCAGGTTCTATTGGTCTTTTTGTCGGCGCATTCTGCTTCGTCATCTTCAGTTGCTCTCTAGTGAAGTAGCCAATAACATTCATGATATCTTTTTACACAATTCTTCTGATGTCTGTTGGGAATATTAAGTAACTAAACACATAATGATAGTTGATATAGCGTCGATGAGTGGTAGTTGGAGGCGGTGTGTTTAGTATGGAACTCCACGCATCATCTCCATATTCTCAGAAACACGATATCCTATTAGCTACATGCTACTGTGAAGCTACAAACAAATAACAACTGGAAACCGAAACTCCAAGTTGTCACCCACCATCCGGTCCGTGAGGCAACTCTACAACAGTGAATTACAGTTCCGGAACAATATATTAATTATTCTCACACACTCCAGTAAGGTGGTGGATAGCAATGAATGCTGCTTTTACATAAAGTCTAGTCGGTAACATTTAAAATCACTTATCTAGTTTATAAAAAACAAAATGTTTTTTATTAAATACAGTGGCGCACCATGGGGCTTTAGACAGGGCCTTCAGTAAACATTTGCAAACCACACACATACATCCTACACGTCCCTGTTCCAGCCAACGCAGCCATGATCAAATAATGCACACATTAAGCCACACAAGCGCTCAAGATGCCATATGTACAGCATCCGGGGAGCAGTGTAGGGAACGGTGCCTTTCTCAGGGACACCTCGGTAGCACTTGGTCTTTCAGGGTGTTGAACCGGTGACCTTCCAGTTCCCAAGCAAAGTCCCTACGGACTTCGCCAAAATATGACAGCTGATCAACAATTACAACAGCATGCTGGATAAGGGTGGGTTAAATGCAGAGGAAATGTACAAACATTGATCAATAAAGTAATCAATTACACTGTGCACTCTTACGTCACTCTAAAATGACGCAAATAGAAACACACTCACCCGTCCCTTGTAAAAAAAGTCCATGCATCAGTCTTTTTTGAAAAAGTGTTCAATAACATTACCATGTAGAGAGACGCCAAAGAAGACAGTTCTATTTGTTGTGTAGGTTTATCTCCAGTTGAGAGCGGAAAAAGAGCGCTCCACAGAGGCTGTAGACACTTGGATTATTAGGTTCAGGCATGTGAGTGCATGCAGTTTCTATCCAGTGTGGGTGTAGGTCTTCCTTCTTTTATAATTTCGCTTTTCTCTCCTAAAGGACTCCTCGAAAAAGATTTTTCTGTGGACTGGCATCCAGTTTTGGTTAAGCAGTGACGTTGGAAGCCATTTTCTTTTCACTCAAGCTACAAGGAAGTTCATGACAGAAGTTTAGGGGAGCTAAGGACATGTGCTCAGAATACTGTCATTGATGTTCAAAATCTGATTGACTGATGAATCCGTCAAGAATGCTCAATATAAATCAAATGTGTTTTCTTTGAACAAAAGGCAAACAGTACCTGTTGTGCTGGCCCCCGCCAACTGAAAGAACTGTGAGATGTTTAAGTGATGTAAGATATTCCAGTTCAGCCTCAAGAAAATTCAACTTAATTTAGAAATTTGTGGATATAATTATACTATTAAAACTTAAAATGAAATACTCACACTTAATTGTATTGGTTCCTGGGCCAGCAGAGAAGGCCCTGCTGGCGCTGACGGCCCACCACTGATTAAATATTAAGGAACTTATATTAATCAACTTAAGTTAAGGTCTCCTATCATGCTATATTTGAACAATATGTTGTAGGGCCATATCTATACACAACTTGTCTGTGAAGTGTTTTGCTCAAAATACCAAACAGATCCCCCATTGTAGCATGCCTCATCCCCCTCTATTTCAGCCCTGTTACTGAAGTGCTGATTCTGTGACTGTCGCTTTAAATGAACTAGCTGCTGCTGGCCACGCCCCTTTGGAGCTGCTGCTGGCCACGCCCCTTTGGAGCTCTCCTCTGAAGAGAGTTATCTACCGGGAGAAACTCAGCTAAACGCTGCCGTGATTAAATGCCATATTATGTTCAAACCACATCCAGCATCATTTCTGAAACACTTCTCAGTGTTTACCACTAGAACAGAGACATTATATGTATTATATGTAACCAGGTTGAAATATGTAGTTCCTGCAAAGTATAAATATTGTGTTTTATTTTGAAAATTCATGGTTAACACTGGAAGTAATGTTTGTGAATAAGGAAAATGCTGGTCACTGATTGGTTCAGGGGGTCGGGTGGAAGTTGGCAGAAAGGGAATGGATGGAGAGAGTCGGCGTGAGAGTGGTGGCTGGATTGACAAAGTCACGGCACCGAGAGTGAATTAAAGTTAAGAGTTTGTGGCAAATAAGTATGTAGTTAGTGTCCCAGGATTGTCGGCTCGACAGTCTTCATGTGGATTCTTTTCTGCACACCGTCTGCAAGGAACTGGATACCTTTCTACTCAAAGTGTGTCACAGAGTTACTGACGTGTGTATATTAGCTTGTTAGCAACTGAGTGTTAGCATTCATTAATAAAGTGAATGTACACTTAGCCATGTTATAGCTAACTCAGCTTGCGCTATTGGCTTCAGTTGTGTTTTTTTAGGCATGAACATCCTGAGGATCTTTATCAGTTTTGCTGCAAGTAGGTGACACAGTGAGGAGTTTTGGACAATACGAGAGAGCACGTGGTCGCTGGACACCTTCCCGCCACCGTTGATCGCCATCTGAGACTGAGGGATCGGTACAGTTGCAGTTTGGAGTTGCAGATGTTCAGGTATCGCTTTGGTTTTATTGCTCATTTGAGTGAAGAGGACAAATAGTTATGACTTTCAACTATCTCAAGCATCACATCAGGCCTGCAACGTGAGGGGTTTTATTTCATGTTATTTGCCGGCTTGTGTGTGTGTGTGTGTGTGTGTGTGTGTGTGTGTGTGTGTGTGTGTGTGTGTGTGTGTGTGTGTGTGTGTGTGTGTATGTGTGTGTGAATGTGAATGAGTGTGGACCCACTGAGTTCAGTGTGAAATTGATACAAAGGTGATCTGAACAGTTTGATATTATAATAATTTCCAGTTAAAGGGATTGTTAATCTGACAATATTGAAGGCACATTCTGACTGTATATTTTATGTTGTTTGTTCACAAGTAGGCCTATACAGTAAATAATTGAGATCTCTATTTCTTAAACTGATGTCAGTGTGATATTTGGTGATTTATATTAATAGAGGTATTTAAAATAATGTGTTTAAAGTAAGTGACTAGTAAAGTTACATTATTTAAAGCTGCTTAAAGGGACTCAAGATAACACAAAGGGTACATTGGTAACATATAAACAGGATAACGAAAGAGAAACAAGACAACATTACCTTATGTATTCTTTATTGTAAATTTGATTTATTGAGTTAACGAACTCAGGGCCCTTCGCTGATTAAACTAGGGAATAACTGGGCTACATATATAAACAACAACTGTAAGTCCCTCCTGCAGACATCCTGCTGAACAAACACACACAGCGGTGCTGCGGAGGGGATTCAGCTCGCCCTGTATATTGCAGACATAGATTGGGACTTGTCATGTGGGCGGGACGTTGCCAGGAGTTCAATATGATATGACGTCATAACCGAAGCAAATCTGGATCAGCTCGTTTGTACCCCCATTTTTAGAGATGTGGGTAAGGAGGGAAAAAGAGAGGGTTGTATTTTCTGACACTTTGTGAGTCTCCTTACAAACCGGGGACACATATTTATGTATAAAAGACATCAAAAAGTGCATTTTGCATAATAAGGGACCTTTCACTTAGTTTAATGGAATGTAATCACATATTTGCAATTTGGAAAAGGATTTCTTGGATTCACACCCAAAAAATAGGATGTGAAACAAAAATGACTTGTCTAGGATCAATTATGAAGAAGTTAGGGTAAATTAATCTTGGACGCCATCTTGAAAATGATACGTTTCTAGTGGTGAGATTTTGGTAGACATTTATTGTGTTACCTAATGTGTGAGAAATCTTTTGTTGCATTTTTTGGTGTATTTCTTAATTCATACTTAATTATAATCTATGTATAATAATCTAATCTAGTTATATAATATATTAACAAATTCTGCACTCGTGTTTGTAGTCTGTACTTAGTCCATTGACCAATCACGTTTGAGCGGGCCTTGGTTGCATACAACACTCTCGAAAAAAGAGAAAAGAGGTAGAACACATGTTTGCAATTTATCAGCTACTGTCCAAACATGATTAAGATTGATATCAACCTCTAAAACATCTCACATTTAGAGCATGATACACCAGACAGCCACTGGACACCATGTCTCTGTACATGAGTAGATATTGATATTCCCAGAGGACAATCCTCAGAGGAAAATCCTCAGCACAACCACGGCGGAATATTCCTGACAAAAGTCACGTGATATGTTTTTGTCTGTATGATTTTGTTTCTGAAACATGATTTTTGGAAAAGACTAATGTGTTTGTCTGATTTTTTATTTGCAAAACAAAATGCATTAGTTTGTAGAGGTGTTTTGGATTTGCAAACCGCACTGTGTTTGTTAGTGACTCATAGGGCGTTTGTAAAACTAGTTTAGTTTGTTTATGGCAGGATATTTTCTCCGTGCGTCCACTTAGCACTCGCAATGGGTAGGAGATTTAATAATAATTGCTGTGTGCCAACTTTTTACAGTCCACACATTCAGCTAGCATCATGTCATGTGAGTCTATCTGAGCTGAAACACTCTACATTCACACACACATGGAGCAATTTGAGAAACAAAACCTGGCATTTGAGTATGGAGGTCCATAAATGATAGAGATTTGCAAATGGATGCTGTTCTCTCTCTCAAATCCCCAGTCCTGCCACTGAGTTATGGAGGGAAACACTTTTCCTTAGAAAAAATATATATCAATCAAACATTCATAGCTCAAGGTGTCTCCAGACAATGGCACTATGAAACCAAGCCCACAACACGCTGTACATAAACACACAGGTTTGCCAATTAGAGCAGAAGCTAACCATCCTTTAAATATTTAAATGGGCATCACATATCGTATACATGAAGCAGCAAAGCAGCCGAGCATGCCTGGTGAACTCTGCGGAGGTCCCTGTCTTCTCCTTAAGCACGGCTTTAATACACACTGAACAGGTCTGCTTATTGCAGCACGTATTGGTTGCAGCACAGTGACATTAGAAATGTTCATTACCCTCAAGTTTTATATTAGAAATATGCAGGTAAGCATCCGACAGTTTCTATGTACTATACGTTCATGCATATTTTTTGTAATTTGTACAGTGAGCATAAGTTGCGTTTATTAGCATTAAATAACTTTATATCCTGTGCAGACAATGGTTAAAAAAATGGCTTGGCCAATTTTGGACAACTTTGGAGTGGTTATGGGGGTTATTTAGGATGCTGAATCTATTTATGACAGTTTAAAGATCAAAAATTGCAGTTTTAACCATAAAGTGGCCATATTTGTACTCTCAGTGTTGGGATCATTGGATATAGAGAGCACAAATTGAACATTATTACCTTTACTGTGGACAATTTTATTTCAAATAAATAAGCAATCTGTCTAATCCAAATGATCCAGAGTTTCATAAATCTTCAAA
The DNA here is from genome assembly GCF_036324505.1 of Eleginops maclovinus. Classification (NCBI taxonomy): domain Eukaryota; kingdom Metazoa; phylum Chordata; class Actinopteri; order Perciformes; family Eleginopidae; genus Eleginops; species Eleginops maclovinus. Next base: position 940,542 of record NC_086367.1, on the reverse strand, counting down.
TTGACCAAAATTAATCAAAATCAGCCCACAAGGAGTACACATATGTAGATTTTCTGGTTAAAATCGACATTTTTGATCCAGAAAAGATCAAAAATGGATTCAGCATCCTCAATCACCCCCCAAACCACTTCAAAATTGGCCAAATCGGCCAAGCCATACTGTCCACATTGGCTATAATGGTAATGAATGTTAATTACGGACCTTATGCTAAATGTGCAAATTGCTAAACATACACAAGTTAGCATATGGCAGTTTGTATGTGCTGGGGATCCTACTATACATTTATAACATAAAACTTGGGGTTTTCCCAATTTCAAGCTTAATTTCCAGGTTCACAACAGGGCTTTACAGTGAGCTGGCAACTATACTATTAGGAATCATGCTGGAAGAGGATGAGTGGAAAGTCTGGATGGAAGGTACATCATGCCTAGCAGCCAGTCAAACGATTACAAGAGGAAGGATTTGTAAGGAGTCTAAAATCTCTTGATCATTTGACATTGAAACCAAAGGACAGATCAACAAGAAGGTAGCCAGGGCACAGAGGTGAAGAGTGACAGTCCCCGTAGTCAAAGAGGGCACCCGTCCCCTCCAGCTCTACCCTCAATGCCTTTTATCTGGGGGTTCTCCTGCAGGCTGAAGCGTCACACGGTAACTATCCCTGCGGTGTCACTTAAGAGCAGGCCCCGGCAAATGTGTCCTCAAGCTATGAATGCATTTTTAAGCCGGTGCACTCGCTTCAGCATGTACCTGTTTGGGTTTCTGTCTCTATCTGACTCACTCTGACACTGGACACTTCCTCCTACTCATGTGAACCTGAAATAAAGTCACACCCACACTTCCCACTTGATAACAACAATGCAGGTTTTTAGTAATTACAAATGTTGCATCATATTTGTGGGGAGCTATAGCTGATTTGTGTAATATGTAGAGAGCAAGAGATAAAGGGTGCCTGCATCCATATCTGTGATGGAATTTGTGTGTAAGTGCATGAGGTCTTTTTGAGCATTTGTGTGTGTGTGTGAGAGTATATGTGCTTGTTTGTGTGTGTGGTTACTGAGGCTGCAGGCTTGATGAGTATCAGTGCTGCTGTTAGCTAACGTCCGCTTTGTGGTAATAGCAGGTGAGAAAAAATGATTGTGACTCGATGTGTGTGAGTGTGCTGGGAGGTAGGGTGAGGTGATGATTAGGGTTTGCATTGCTAAGTGGGTGGTTACTAAGTGGGCCCCCAAGATGGGAAAACAAATCTGATGATTGCGGCGAAAGCGAAACGGTGACAATGTTTCCGAAACATCAGTTCAGATAAAAACCAAAGTCGAAAGTGAGTAGTCAGTTGAAGAAGGCAACACAAAAAAGGTGTCAAGTTCTGAAGTGGCTCACACCACAGATGACAGTGACTGTGGAGAGTATGTGGAGCATCATAAGTCAGTGACCTGCTTAACGGCAGGGCTGATAACAGGATGTGTGTAGTCACGTGTTTGGATTCAGTCTGACAGGTCTTCGGCCGTGTGTTTGGAAACCGAACATAGGAACACGTTGTGATGTTCAGCTTAAAGTGCGATCCCAGAACTGGTAAATTGGCCAGTCCTTTTGAGAAAAGTATTTAATTGTGACTCACTCTATCTATATTTATTTGAACACATGGAGTAAGTAGCTGAATAACCAGGTGTACACACACATAAACATGTTTTTAGGGGTGGGCGATATACTGGTATGATAGTAAAAGCCGGTATTGTGCCGCGCCATGATATGAATTTTGAGATATCGTTGATACCGCGGTATTCATAAATTCATAAATTGGCGTTCATATTGGGTCGCATTGTCCAACATTCTTTGTCTTCTGAAGTATATTCAAACGGGCTTCGGAAGATTAACCTAACAACAGATCTCCGCTGGATTAATGAATGCCTGGACGTGTTCCTAAACAGCCTGTCTGTTCCTAAAACAGCTGTGCACAGATCTCTCGTGCACCTAATTTCCATACAAAAACGCTCCACGAGCTCCTTATAAGGGCATGCAAGACGTGTGAACAATCCAGACTCCACAGGCAACGCGAAAGCAACTTTAAACGATCAAAATCACGATATTATTTTAGGACATCACGATGTCTAGTAGAATCATGAATGCAGCTGTGAAACGGAATGTTTTAGTCCGCAATAAGCATAATAGCGTGTTTAGAACAAAGTTTTGGAAATCTTTTCCCCCGTGACTGATTTCGTAACTTCTAGCAAGCAGGGGCTGGCTTGAGCGGAAGGGTTTTTCAGTGAGGAGACGCACAACGCTAAATGCATATGCAGTGAATGATATTAGCCTACTGTAATTATGCCCATTATTTGATTTCAGTAATACAATACAACAGAAGGTAAGCAAGAAATAAAGGCCTGGTCCATATACAAGCCTGCCCCAAATAAAGGCCAGTGCGATGTGCAGCCTAAGTAAATAAAAGCACTCGGCCACAATTTGAGGATTTACGGTGTAGACTTATTTTTATGAGCGGACGTTGCAAGCATTTTTTGCTGCGCGGAAGTAGTGCTAGCAATAGTGGATCCAAAACAAGAAGAAGACGAAGACGAAGACGACGACGACGAAGAAAAAGAAGAAGACATTGAAGAAAAAGAAGACATTGAAGAAAAAGAAGACATTGAAGAAAAAGAAGACATTGAAAATTTAAGATGAGTCAACAGGCAGAAAAGAATACCCAGGTGCAGGATGACGAATTGGTGAAAAAGAAAGGGGGCACCTCTGTCGTGTGGAACTGGTTCGGTTTTAAGATCTCCGACCTCGAACAAAAAAATATCTTATGTAAATTGTGTCGCCGTGCTGTTTTAGCGAAAGGTGGAATTGACACCTCCAATTTATTAAATCACCTTAAAACGATGCATGTACGAGAATATGCAGATTGCATCAAAATGTGAGAAGCAATCAGCCCAGGAGCTCGACCAAAGACAAGCCAGACTTCCACTCAATCGCTTCAGCAATCACTACAAACATCATTCGCTGCCGGTACTCGCTATGAGCGGACAAGCAAGAAATGGAGAGACATCACGGAGGCTATAACCCATCACATTGCGAAGGACATGGTACCCATCCAAACTGTGGAGAAAGTGGGTTTCAAAAAGTTACTTCAAACTCTGGACCCAAGGTACGAGATCCCGAGCCGCAAGTACTTCAGCCAGAAATGCCTGCCTCAACTTTACTTGGAATGTCTGGAGAGAGTTTACGGCGAAGTAAGCCAAGTCGATTTATGATGTTAAAATACATGTTTTGCCTCAACTAATGTCATGTAACTAAGAAGGGCTATTCAAATGTGATTCAGATTTTTTTCCCCTCATATATCGTGATATAATATCGATATCGTCTGGACAGTGACAAATATCGTGATATGAATTTTACCTCATATCGCCCACCCCTACATGTTTTACACTGTTAGATGTTATATTTATTTTGACCAACAAATATGTGTCTTACATTTATTTGAGTTGCAGAAATATATATCTTAAAATATATTTTGTCATTTGCTTTTTTTGCAGAGTTAAAAGTTTTGTCTGGAAATCTATCGTTCACTATATGCTTTTTATATTTTACTAATTAAATTCAATAAGAATACAGTTAATTAATGAAACAGAACATCAAAAACAAAATTAGTAGAAGTATTAAATCAGTTTATTTTTCATTGTAATTACAAAGTGTATTCTCAGTCAGTTTTAAGTGTAGGGAGGGCTCAGCTTTAAAAGGCTGGTAAATATAACATCTGCTTCCAGCCAGTTTAAATGCGCAGTAACTACCCTGTTGCACTACTGAACATTATCTAGGCTTACTTTTGTTTTTGGGTCATGTTAAACTTTCTTTGTCAGTTCTGTTTTTACAATTCAGTTTTATATGCAGACAACCTTTACTTCAATTGTGAAAACATCTTCAGATAAAGTTTGAGTACTGGTCAACAATCGTGGTTATGTTAGGGGCATTTTTACAAACAGTTAATGCAGGCAGCTCTTAGATTATTTTGTTTCTCACATGGCCTACCAACTGTTTCATCAGGAAATACATCAAATTAAGGACGTAGCGAAAGCTCTTTATTAAACGTTCAAATTGTCAAATACTGTAAGCATACAGTTCTGGCAGGCAGTCAAAGGTCCTGTTCGAGCTGACCCTTTAGATTTAGCATGTGTGGGTAACTTGTAGTATGGTAGAAGTTCTTTCATGATGCAGCAAAGCAGTTTCTGCTATGAAAGCTGGGCTTGAGCCAACTGGATTATGTCAGTGACTAAATGAAACCTGTGTATGTTCAGAGGTGTATTGACTTCTTTTTACAGTTGATCTGAAAAGCCATGAATGATATGTGAGATTCTTCTCTGTTCACTGCCTTTCTGCTCGTTCAGTGTCAGTAGATCCCGGTTGCTATTAGCTTGATAACTCCAGAGGTCATGTATTGAACAGCCTTAGCTTTTGTTGATGCTCAGAACTCAACTTATTGTCATCCAAAGATTCAAAAGGTTCAAAGGCATTTATTCTCATATTTCCGTAGTGGTTGCACCGCTTTTCATTTTTGACATCCTGTCTATTGCACAAACATCAGCACATTATATCAGCTGTGAGCATGTGGCTTTACCTTTACAGAGCTCATTCCCCAGGAGTAGAGGTGGGAAATAACTAAGTACATTTACTCAAGTACCATTCTTAAGCAGAATTTTGAGATACTTGTACTTTACTTGAGTATTTACATGCAATGCTACTGTGTACTTGTATTCCACTACAGTTCAGAGGTAAATGGTGTACTTTTACTCCACTCCATTTATTTAATACCTTTAGTTGCTAGGCAGATGTGGATTAATGATGGTAAATATAATCAGCCCTTAAACCAGACTTTAGTTCACCTGCAGTAAATCCAGCAGCTACCCTGCAGTATACAAAGCCATTCAAACTAGCTGCACCTTTACCAGCTCTGAGAACACTTTAATGATCAATCATTATAAAACATATCAGAGATATTATTCTGAAATGGACCAATCAAACAATGACTACTTTTACTGTCGCTACTTTAAGTAAAAAACATTTATGACGTATATTTTTGGAAACAAAACTTTAATAACTTTCATTTTCTTGAACCACATTCTTGATTGGTTGATTGTTGATCTAAAACACATGATGCATGTGGGTTATTCCAGTACTTTTTTCTTCTGTCTCTCACATCTGAATAGTCATTTAGACCTCACTCTCAATAGAGCTGGCAACAGCCTCAACTTTTTCATGCAGTTTAGGGTAGATTAACGAGGAATTAAAGTTTAAAAGACAAACAATGAATGCCAGACCACACACATACACATGTCACACACATGAGAGACATCAAGTGGGTGACAAAACATCAGTGTCTGTTACCAAGTTAAATGATGACAGAAATGTTGGGGACCAGAAACAGATCTGTCTGAAGTGTTTCCCTGGAGAGCCGCCTACATCATCCATTACATATTTCAATCTGTGTGTTCATGTTGGGTAGGCAAGTCTCACAGACGCCCCGCCGCTCTCTGTTAATGAATATTAAGAGGGACATTTTCCTGAGGGTGAGGCCCCTCTTATGTATTCCCTTTATTGTTTAAACTCTCTTCTCTCCACTGTTCTTGGTCTCTCTAATTTAATTGTGTGTTCATTGGTTGCGTGGAGCTTGCATCATTACACCGTGTTGACCTGGCTGAGATAATGCAGAGGAAATGACGTATGTGCTGTGCAAGATAATACCTGGAGAGGAAGAGGGGACGGATCAAACCAGAGGATGGTTGGGGTGTACAGCTGTGTGGATGCTACAAAGGTGAAACAGAATATTTTGATAACAATTAAATGCATCAATAATTACAATAAAAACATATCATATCTAGGATTCTGAAATGGACCAATCTGCAAAATGAGTACTTTACTTTTGGTACTTTACATATATTTTGATACTAATATGTTTGTACTTTTACCTGAGTCACATTTTGAATGCAGGACTTTTACTGTAACAGAGTAACTGAGGGTAGGGGATAATGGGGTAAGATGAACCAGTTGGTAAGGCCACCCACCCACATTATCTTTATCATGTGACTTTAAATTCAGGAAGCACCCATCATTTATATCTGGCTCTGATGGAGAGAAGCACAGGTTGCTCGTCAAAGTACATTTCCAACATGTCAGGTATTACTGTTCTGTCAAAGCAAATGTCTCCAGCTCTGAAAATATGTATCATACATGTTGGTTATTTAGCAAGCTGTAAAACCATGAGAATCATTTAGCTAAAGGTTAGCATGAAGAACTAAGATAGACAGCTTCTTTTCCCAAAAACACTGACAGGTTAACCCTGCATAGAGACATACAGTGGGGCAAAAAAGTATTTAGTCAGCCACCAATTGTGCAAGTTCTCCCATTTAAAAAGATGAGAGAAGCCTGTCATTTTTATCATAGGTATACCTCAACTATGAGAGATAAAATTAGGGAAAAAAATCCAGAAAATCACATTGTCTGATTTTTAAAGAATTTATTTTCTAATTATTGTGGAAAATAAGTATTTGGTCAATAACAAAAGTTCATCTCAATACTTTGTTATATACCCTTTGTTGGCAATGACAGAGGTCAAACGTTTTCTGTAAGTCTTCACAAGGTTTTCACACACTGTTGCTGGTATTTTGGCCATTCCTCCATGCAGATCTCCTCTAAAGCAGTGATGTTTTGGGGCTGTCGCTGGGCAACACGGACTTTCAACTCCCTCCAAAGATTTTCTATGGGGTTGAGATCTGGAGACTGGCTAGGCCACTCCAGGACCTTGAAATGCTTCTTATGAAGCCACTCCTTCATTGCCCTGGCGGTGTGTTTGGGATCATTGTCATGCTGAAAGACCCAGCCACGCTTCATCTTCAGTGCCCTTGCTGATGGAAGGAGGTTTTCACTCAAAATCTCACGATACATGGCCCCATTCATTCTTTCCTTTACACGGATCAGTCGTCCTGGTCCCTTTGCAGAAAAACAGCCCCAAAGCATGATGTTTCCACCCCCATGCAGGTATGGTGTTCTTTGGATGCAACTCTGCATTCTTTCTCCTCCAAACACGACGAGTTGAGTTTTTACCAAAAAGTTCTATTTTGGTTTCATCTGACCATATGACATTCTCCCAATCCTCTTCTGGATCATCCAAATGCCCTCTAACAAACTTCAGACGGGCCTGGGCATGTACTGGCTTAAGCAGGGGGACACGTCTGGAACTGCAGGATTTAAGTCCCTGGCGGCGTAGTGTGTTACTGATGGTAGCCTCTGTTACTTTGGTCCCAGCTCTCTGCAGGTCATTCACTAGGTCCCCCCGTGTGGTTCTGGGATTTTTGCTCACCGTTCTTGTGATCATTTTGACCCCACGGGGTGAGATCTTGCGTGGAGCCCCAGATCGAGGGAGATTAGCAGTGGTCTTGTATGTCTTCCATTTTCTAATAATTGCTCCCACAGTTGATTTCTTCACACCAAGCTGCTTACCTATTGCAGATTCAGTTTTCCCAGCCGGGTGCAGGTCTACAATTTTGTCTCTGGTCTCCTCTTTGGTCTTGGCCATAGTGGAGTTTGGAGTATGACTGTTTGAGGTTGTGGACAGGTGTCTTTTATACTGATAACGAGTTCAAAAAGGTGCCATTAATACAGGTAACGAGTGGAGGACAGAGGAGCCTCTTAAAGAAGAAGTTACAGGTCTGTGAGAGCCAGAAATCTTGCTTGTTTGTAGGTGACCAAATACTTATTTTACCGAGGAATTTACCAATTAATTCATTAAAAATCAGACAATGTGATTTCCTGGATTTTTTTTTCTCATTTTGTCTCTCATAGTTGAGGTATACCTATGATGAAAATTACAGGCCTCTCTCATCTTTTTAAATGGGAGAACTTGCACAATTGGTGGCTGACTAAATACTTTTTTGCCCCACTGTACAAAGGAAATTGTATAGTTGAGCAGCAGAGGCAGAGAGGGTCTTCACTGAGGAGAGAGAAGGAGCTTCAGACCAGATCAAAAACACTGACTGACCAGTTCCAGGGCCTTACTCCAGAGGAATATGTGAACTGGCTTTGAATCACAGAAACAACTTTCCTGTAGCAAACAAACTTGAGAAAGGCAATTGGTCAGTTTACCCCCAGGTGGCTCGACTTACCCCTTAGATAGGGCAAGTTTTAGTCACAAGACCACCGGTGTTTGAGAAGTCATATTTTCATGGCCCTTTGTGATAGTTGAATTTTTCTCATTCTGACTGAAAGAAAACCTCCTGGAGTGAAGGTTATTGTTGTCATTTGAGTTATATCTCTCTTTTCCTCGCCTAGAGGACAACATAGGGACAAATATTGGCTTATCTTACCCCACTCTCCCCTACTTCTTCTTTTGCTCAAGTACAATCTCTGAGTTAGCTACCTCTGGCAATGAGCGACGCTCAGGATATCGCAATGTTGGTTGGTTAGTCCATCATCTATGAAATGGACTGCCATGGAATTTGGAACAAGCAGGTGTGTTTCACAGAAGGCTTACGTGATCCTTGTTCCGGGATGACAGGAACAGCCTCTGTGTTTTTTTTCTTCTGGCACCCTCATTCGCAGAGGTGGAGGAAGTACTCAAATAATTTACTTAGATAAATGTAGCAAAACAAAGTATTAAAACTCAGTTAGGAGTAAAAGTTCTGCATTCAAACTGTACATATGTAAACGTACAAAAGTATCTAAATAAGTATTCTTTAAGTACCAAAACTTGTTACACAAAATGGCCCATTTAATAAGCACCGCATATTTTAAATGATTATATTTCAATTACTGGTGCATCAATGTGTTCACTTCATTTCAATATTGCCATTGAAAGTGATAGGGGATTATTTGAATTACTATCTACTAGGTAGCTTATCATATAATAATAAATTATAAATAAAAGTTCATTTTTATTTTGTATTAAGAACTATAAAGAATAAAGTGGAGTAAAACGTACAACAATTGCCCACCAAATGTAGTGAGGGTGAAAGTGTAAAGTAGTATAAAGTGTCTACATTTTTTATTTGAGTAAATGTACTTATTTACATTCCACCACTGATTATTGATATTTACTGAACACCTGCAGAACTGATAATATTCCCAACAGCCTCAACTACTGTGTGCTAATATAATGATCAAAGTAAGCTTTTCATGTTTATGTAAAAAGTCTCACTGTCGCCATGGCAGCATGCTGACGTTTGTCCTGAATGTGAAAGATAACCGAGTGCTTCACTACTGAAACTCTCATTAATGGGTTTTTATTAATAATACTGGGCTAAGAGTTGTTTAACACTCGTTTTTCAAACACACACACACACACACACACACACACACACACACACACACACACACACACACACACACACACACACAAAGAGAGGCAGCTGCTGTGAGTGCAGATAATTCTATCAATGTCAAACTTCAATGATGCTTGTCATCTGATAAGGTTTGGTTTTAATAAATGAGGGACAAGCAGCCAAGCTGAATGCAGCAGTTTAACCCCATGTTTGCACAGCAGACCCTCACCCACAAAGAATTCTTGGAGAAAAACATCAGTATCTAGGTGCAGCTGCTGCTGGTAGTCAGATAGTGAACACAAGTCCTGATGCCGACAGGTTGTAAGTCCACAGCTACTGTTTGTCCTGTGAGTAACACTCTTCTAACCTAGTGAGTTTGGTACAGTCTCTAGCTGTGTGCAATTTTTTGACTACACAACATAATCACAGGATTTGATTGGGCTGTTGATCAATACTGAGGATTCATGCTCCCTTTCATTCTCACCTTTTACAAAACAAAACCCGAACCTAGCATTCACTTCTGAAATGAATTCAGAAGTGAATGCTAACTTCACTTCATCTGAGACAAATATTGCATTCTTCCAGACCTCTGAATCAGCCACCTATAGCTCGGACTTGTTCAAAGATTGAGTCTGGCCTTAAGGTGACCCACTTATACTGTTTTCACCAATTGGAGTCAGGAAACCAATCAAAGGACTGTAAGCAGGATTCAGAATTATGACATTCATTAAAAAATATCTACAGAAAATAAAGTGGACATTAGTGACACAGCTGAACGTTCTTATGAGCTGACCTTAAATGAAATCATAAATAAATATATTAAAAATGGTCTCATATCTGACAACCATTACCACTGGAAAGATACATCACTCTATTCACCCCAACAAGGAAGTATATAATGTGAGGAGATGTTGGAAATGAGGCAAAATCCCATTGTTATGCATTGTCATCGACAGTGAACGACAAAATAATTTGAGAGCTGAAAGCAAAGGATATCCATACCAATCAGGAGGCTCCCAAAGACCCCAAATAGAGGTGGTCCTAGTAGAAATGTAGCTGACTCTAGAATACTTAAATCTGATGTAAAGAGAATACTGTCATGATGTCCTGCTTTGAACTGGACTGCATAGCATTTGTGTCCCTTGTCCCACAAATTGAGCTGATGTCCTGCATTTGATTGACAGTCACGCGTCAAAAACGCTATCCATTGGCTGTTTGGATAAAAAAAAGGGGCTTCCACCATTAACTTTGTCAGAAATGTTCTTACTTATGGGTATAGCGGGTAGATTCCCGGAGAGTTTTTGTGAGCCTTTGGAGGCGACTCACAGCTGCTCCGCTCGTGTGTGAGCTGTTTAGAGCCCTCAGCTCCTTTATAGCGCGTGTTGTTAATGTTACTCAGCACTCTGAGACCTTAAAATCACTCTGATGTCTTTTGTGTTTATTAAGCCCTCACAGATTGCCTTCTCTTCCCAGGTGCTTAACCTGCTACTTTTTATATATTGTGACCATGGAGATGTTTCCCTTTCCTTTCTCTCTCTGCACTGTATAATGATTATTGAGCCCTGCGAGCTGCTGGAATTTAATTTCTCCACATAAATCTCCACAATAGGAAAAGGAAATTAAAGTTGCCATTACTGTCGGCAGTATTATCGTATCCTCACTTAACCTGCCATTCAGGAGGAATGAAACATTTATACTGCGCCCCCCCCCCCCTCCCTGTGTGTGTGTGTGTGTGT